>NC_134483.1:535302530-535497530 GCF_040206685.1 Ascaphus truei
CAACTGGCTCCTGGTGGACCATTACTGAACAGACGATTAAAACATAAATATTTATAACACTATTCATTAATTAGGAGTGTTAACATTTCCAAAACTTCACGTGTACAAGAACATACTTGAAAGTTTGGAAACAACACAGTCTTCAGCATACATACAATAGTAATTAGATAATCTGAAGTCAACAAAACAAGACCAAAGACATATTTTCTGAATTATAACATTTATTTTTTTTGTTCCTTTTGCGAGCGAGTAACAGGCCTGCTTGTTGTCTCTTGAATTTTCCTTTTTCTTTTGCCACCAACTTTAGGCACAACAGAGCCACTTTGAGTGGCCTCTGGCACTTCACGGGCAGGGCTTGTGGCCAGTGACTCACCTACAGGGCTTTTGGGCAGTGACTGTTCACCTACGGGGCTTGTGGCCAGTGACTCACCTACAGGGCTTGTGGCCAGTGACTCACCTACAGGGCTTTTGGGCAGTGATTCACCTACAGGGCTTTTGGGCAGTGATTCACCTACAGGGCTTTTGGGCAGCGATTCACCTACAGGGCTTTTGGGCAGCGATTCACCTACAGGGCTTTTGGGCAGCGATTCACCTACAGGGCTTTTGGGCAGCGATTCACCTACAGGGCTTTTGGGCAGTGACTCACCTACAGGGCTTTTGGGTAGTGACTGTTCACGGACAGGGCTTGTGCCCACTGACACATGTGAGCAAGTTGGTAGACACTGCACAAGTGATGGTTGGTCTGTTTCATGTGTGTCTTGTTTTGTTTTTGTCGCCTCCTTTGTAGGTGTCTGCTGCTGAATTTGTACAGATGGCAGCGGTAGGATGTCATCAGGAACCTGCACAGCAATGTCTGCTACTTGACCGGTAACATTTGGGCCTGGTGAATGAATATCAGATGAATGTGGTGAAAACTGACCTGCATGAACAGATCCTGGCTGTGAGGTGTTGAATTGTGGTACATTAGTCATTCTCCAGTAATTAGCTTGTGTTTGCTGAACAACTAATGCTTCGAATGAGGTGTTGATTTTTTGCAACTGTTTAGGCACTTCAATGAAGACTCTGTGGAGATGTGCCAATTGTGAAACTGTTTCTTCCTGCAGTGCAATCATCCTTTCCAGCACTGTCATCAGGTCAGAATGGCGACGATTTTCTGCTTCCACAATTTTTCCCTCAGAAGCTACAATTGCATCATATGTGGTATTTGCTGGACGTTTTGGCGGTAAAACAGTTTCAATTGGAACCTCTTCATGGTCACTTGCTTGTATTTGTGTGTCTATGGCGGCGGCGGCGGCATCATCATCATCATCATCATCATCATCATCAAAATCCTCTTCATCATGTTCTACAAATAAATGTACACATTATTAAATGGCATGTTAATCTCTGCTGTGTTACTATGTAATTGTACTGTGTCATAAGTAACAACTAACATGTTTCCATACGTTTTATAACCTCACATTAAAAACTACCTTGACTTAAGAATAATGTTTGGACTCAGTATGAAATATGAGTGAATGAAAACTTGCTGTAAACTCACAACTCCTACATGATAGTTAACATCACTAACACAATACAAGTTGGCTTACACTTCATTTTCACTGACACTAAGTAATCCTATTTAAAGAAGATGTGCAAAACAAATAATGAACATGACAACATAACATATAGAAGAGCACATATTATATGGCCACCAACTGATACACTCACCTTCTAGGTGTGTTGAGCTGGCTGACCCAGGTGAAGACACTTGTTCAGTCTCAGGTGACACATGTCCTTCAGGGGCAACTATATATAACAATAACATAAGTTTTACATTTACATGTGTAAATATTGAACAAACAGTTATTGTATGTTCTGTATTTATGAGTACCTAACAGCATCATTTCCTTAACCCAAAATGTGTGTGTGAAAGTGAACATAAATAGTTGTAAAAACAATGTACATGCCTGTGTACTTAGAACTTTTGAGTTCCCTAACATAAAACATACTGTGTTCCTGCAGTAATGCGTGAGGATAAATAGATTAAATTTGAACATAAAAATCATATGTTGTGTAGTGATATCAGTATCATAATGTACATAACTATCATGAGATGACCATTCACAATGGTTATCATGAAGGTGGTCATATTGCACAAAGTGTTGTTTTTGGTAGAGGATATGTGTGGTACATTAATATAAGATGTGGCACACATGAATGTGGCTGTGACTAAACAAGACAACACATGCAGTGTGTGATAATGTGTCGTTGATAGTAGTAGTTCAACTATAGATATGAGTGAACTAATGTGTGACGTACGGTTTGATAAGTAATGAGTTGTTGGGGCATTTAGTAGCTAAAGTGAAGCTTTCAAATGAGTGTGATTAACTTCAGTTGTGCTAGTCAGGTTGTAATAACGGTATTCCCTTCCCCAAAAAGCCTAATCAGCCACACCTTTCAATTACTTGAAACAGGTGAAAATGGTGTGAACTAAGTTGACCCTAAAATGAGGCTGTAATTAGTGTGTGTGCTGAACCCCACCCCCTCTGTTGAAGTGTATGCTGTGATGAGATATTAATTGCAGCTGCTTTAATACAATGGTAGATGAGCTAAATAGTCGTGTGCAGTTTTTAAGTTATGAAAACAATGACATAAAATATGATACGTGTGCCTCATTATGCTGTCTGTATATGAGTTAAAGTAAAAATGGACCTTTTCATAAACAACTATAGATGTGTTAGTGCAAGTGATGTTTGTAGGCCGTTGCATGCAATATATTTGATGCATGCTTAAAATAGGCAGTAATGTCATGTTTGTCGGAGTAAAATAAATAAAATACACAATAATATTATACATATTTCTGTTCTGTACCTGTAGCTAGTAATAATTTCTCATTAACATGTGTTACACATGTGTACTACCCTGTTGTTCCCCATCTTCGCCCACCATCAATTGCTTCCACTGCAGCAATGCATTTTGGGAATTCACATGTAAATGAGCACGCAATGGCACGTGCTATATTAGTTACTGCTTTTAGTAGGACTACAACATATATGTCTATTTTGAGATATATATATATACAGAATCAGACATATACATATATAGATGCAGGTATGCTTATATTGTGAAGACAGTATAAAAAGCAGTGTAACTATGCAAAATAACTGTAAGCAACGACACACCTAGTACAGTAATATTTCTCACCTGGTGGAAATTGTGAGGGGTAAATTCCTATATCACGGTCACCAGGTAAGCCTTCCACGACGACGGGAAGTAATTTTGCCCGAAGCAGCTCCTCCAATGGACTTAATATGAGACGTTGTGGTGTCGGCCCACCTCCAGTGCCAGTAGCATGCACGCGTTGGTGTTGTATTTTCTTTTTCAATTTGGACCTAATATCATCAAATCTCTTGTGACAATTCCGCTTGTCCCTCACATGATTCCCACACGCATTGACACCAATGACTATTGTGTCCCACATTTCTTTTCTGCTTGCTGAACTTGTCCGCCCTTGAAAAACATATAAAATATATGAGGTAAATGATTAATAATAGAAGCACCAGTTTCCTACACTGCTAGCTGTTCCAAGAGATAGCAAACATGCTGTTTTAGGTGTAATATGTGAAGCACATGAGCATTCACTACTAAACCTATACATGTAAGCAAGGTTGCATTCATATTGTATGCAGTTATGGCAAATTGACCGCCTGTGTTTAGTTGTCCTTGTAAGGCATGATAAAAAGCTGTGTTTCCAGACTAATTAACATAGAAAGATATTGTGAACCCATATTTGCATATGAACAAAACTCAGATGACCTAGGATCACATGTATTTGAATAATAAATGTAAAGGTACACTTACCTAGTAAATGTCCATATATACTGTCATAGTGCTCCAGAATGCCAGTGACAAGAGCTGTATTTTCCTGGTCATTGAAGCGAGGATTACGTGGCTTCTCCACACGTTTCTTCCGAGCAGGTTTAGGGTCAGAGCTTGGCTGGTGCTGACTGGACTCTCCTTCCAATGGAAGAGACTCCAAAAGCTGCCCACCAGCAAGCACGCAACCACCATCCACCCCATCTGCAACTGCGCCACCAGCAGCACTCCCAGCACCAGCACTCCCACTCCTAGCACCAGCACTCCCACTCCTAGCACCAGCACTCCCACTCCTATCACCAGCACTCCCACTCCTAGCAACAGCACTCACACTCCTAGCACCAGCACTCCCAGCACTCCCACTCCCAGCAACAGCACTCCCACTCCCAGCAACAGCACTCCCACTCCCAGCAACAGCACTCCCACTCCCAGCAACACCACTCGCAGCACCAGCACTCCCACTCCCTGCAACACCACTCTCACTCTCAGCAACATCACTCCCCTGAACAGTACGTTCACTCCGACGCGTACTCGCACGAGTAGCACTCCCACTCCCACCGGCATCACTCTTCCCACGCTTTGCGGGCATACTTCCAGCACTCACAAAAAACAGACAAGAAATGTACAGGCAATCACATGAAACACTTTCACATATAAAACAAGACAAAGATGTAAACAAAACAACAAAGGACAAAGCTCACCCAATACACAACAAGTCTCTCAGTCAATATGCAAATCTTCAATCGTCCAGCTCTGTGCGTCTCTCTCTCTCTCACTCCCAACAACACAGAGAATGATTAGCAGTACACGTTGCCTTTAAATATGGCGCGCAATCCAAAACATGCTTGTTTCGCCTGATTCAGCAAGATTTGTGATTGGGCAACCTAACAGCACCGCGCCACGCACGCCGATACACCTGTGTGTGATCGGCTAATCATCGTGAGAGTGGGCGGATTTGTTTTCGGGTTGATTTTGAATGTATTCGGCACTTACTGCATACGGAGAGGAAAAATCGCCAATAACATGACTAATCGGTAAGATTGCCGATTTCACATAATCGACGCTTACTGCATGAGGCCCTAGGTGGCGAGTAGATTTCTTTGTGTGGCGAGTAGATTTTTTGGTGATTTGTCAACCACTGTATATATATATATATATATATATATATATATATATATATATATATATATATACAGAATATACACACACATGATGAACCAATATACAAATAAATGTAGAAGGGTTATCAAAACCACACTGTCCTACAAATAACACTTCTCCATACAGACACACTACATTACAATTAATTTCCTTTAATAATCCTAACTGATCTTACAATCTAAATCATCAAATGACAAAGAAAAACCTCACATTCCAATCAATACATTGCATTTACATTGTATTTATGATGCATAAAATCTATGCACCATATACATTCTGCAAATGAATATCATTGCAAGCAAAATACAGATAACACCAGGAGAGGATCAGCTAGAGAGAGGAAGAGGGACAGAAAGTGAACAGAGGAGAGGATCAGCAAGAGAGAGGAAGAGGGACAGGAATGAGCAGAGGAAAGGGTCAGCAAGAGAGAGTGTCTGCGGGGCCTCGGGTAGTTCCCACAGGGGTCTGGGGAACTCACGGGTGCTCACTACGGGTACGTGGTGCCCCCACAGAAGTGGGACCACACAGCTTCATCCCCGCAGACAAAGGGTCGGCGGTGCCCCCACAGAAGTGGGACCACACAGCTTCATCCCTGCATGTATCACCCGTGGAACCACCAGCCTGGTACCCGTGGGATACCCGAGGAAACCACAGGTGGTTCAGCTCCGGAGACCCCCTGCACATGTACACTATGAATAAAAATGTATTTTAAATGTATTTATTTATATTAATGTATTTATTTATTTATTTATTTAGATTTATTTATTTATTGTGCTGCTGCTGTGTGTGAATTTTTTTATTGTGGGTAGTGGGTAGTGGGTGTGGGTGTGGTTATTTACACGGGATACCCCTCCCCCTCCCACATTTACATACAGTACACTGCACGCACAGAAACACAGGCAGGGAGATTTAACCGGCACAATAGGGGGAGGGGGGCTTACACAGATTAGTCAAAGCAGGGAAGCTTAGCAGACTGTCAGGATTGCCTAGACCTCCTGCCTAGCCATAGCTTCCTTGTCCACTGGGTGTGCTGCTGTCTTCTGTTGGCTCTGGGTTCCTCTGTCTGTCTGTCTTCTTGTTGCTCCTGTCTCTGTCCTTTATAGCTTGCTTCCTGTCTGTTGCTTTTGCCTTTGCTTGCTAGTCAGACTCCTTCAGTATGCTCATGCCTGTCTTTGATCCTGACCTGTTTCCTGTACCTGTATTGTAGTCTGCTCACAGTAAAGGTCCTTGCTAGTAATCTGGCTTGTCCCTGGTTATTCCTGTTCGCCGGTCTCAGTCCCTGCTCCCTGTTGTTAGTCCCTGTCCTGCCCCGCCTGTCCTGTTCCAGTCTCCTCGTTGCCGACCTCTGCTTGTACCTGACTTCGCTGCCTGCCACCTGCCTCGGACCCCTGCTTGTTACCTGATGTCGCTACCTGCCGCCTGCCTTGGACCCCTGCTTGTGACCCCAACTACGTTCGTGCTGTTCCGGCCACCGAGATCCTACCCGCCACAGGAGTCTCTCGTGACAGAAAGCAAAGGCCACTTCTGGATTCTTCTTCTGCCTGCACCCTTTCCTGCCTGCTGCAGCAGACCACATCCGCATGGTTGAAGATAAGTACTTTAGTTTCTTTTTTGGAGATCCTAGTTGGGAAGGTTTTGCAAGTGTTCTGCAAGAATTATTGCGTTCATAACGAAAAAACATTTTTTCTGAGACTAGAACTGTTGCTGCAAGAAACTATTGCAGCTTTCTTTGAGATTTTTATTTTTGTGCAGTGCCTGGGTTTACCCTTGCAGTACCTGTTGCCACCTTTTTAGACTCTGACTCTTTATTTCCTGGATAGGCTTGTCTCTGCATCACTGGTTGGAACACTGCTGTTCACAGGGTTCTCATTTCAAAAGACAAGAGTGCTTCTATTATTTTGTTACTGCATACTGTGATATTTCCCTGCAATCTGTAGTTTTTCATATGATTGGTTCTAAGGTTTCAGGTTTACCTGCAAGTTCCCCTAAAGTTTGTTTCTCTGCAACATATGATATCCCTACGCCTGATATCAAAGGTTTCAGATTTGACTGCAGGGTTCTCTGTCTGATATTCCTATGTCAAAAGTTTCAGATCTAACTACAAGTTTTCTCGGGATTAGTTTCCTGCTGTCTATGATATTTCTATGCCTGATATCAAAAGTTGCAGATTCAACTGCAGGTTTTCTTTGTCTATATGATATCCCTACGCCTGATGCATAAAGCTTTAGATGTAACTGCAGGTTTTCTTTGTCTATATGATATCCCTACGCCTGATGCATAAAGATTTAGATGTAACTGCAGGTTTTCTTTGTCTGTTTGATATCCCTACGCCTGATGCATAAAGATTTAGATGTAACTGCAGGTTTTCTCTGTCTGTATGATATCCCTACGCCTAATGCTTAAAAGATTCAGATATAACTGCAGGTTTCTCTGTCTATGTTTTTTTTCCTTGCATTTATAATCTCTGTGACTGATGTTAAAGTCTCAAAGGGTCAGCTCTCCTATCTTGTGTCTCTGTGTCTAATATTCCTGTTGTTCATTCTAATGCTTCTGTTTTAAAAACACATTTCCTCTTTACTGGTTTCTTGGGAAGTGTGGTTTAATTATGGCTCCCACTCAAACAGTCTTGAGCAGTAAATGTGAACACAGTACCACTGATTCTTCAGAACTTCTCAAAGCAAGGAAGAAGAAGAAAAAGAAGGGAGGCATTACTGTGGAAGTTGCAGAAGAAATTAAGACTGAAAATTTAACCTCAGAGTCTGCATTTGATGAAAGAGATATGCTGCAGCTTAAGGCAACTCACAGACGTATCCCAAGAATAGTGGCAGAGAAGAAATATGCCCCTACTCAGACGCTTCAAGCCGCACAGAAAGCGATTGATTGTTTTTATGAACGTTTAGATAAGGAGCAAGAGGCCAAGACGGCACTACAAAGCTGTCTATCTTCAGCAATTGCTAAGTGTGTTCTGCAGGAGAAAGAAAGAGAGCAGTTGGAGAGGGACAGGGTAATCCTGTCAAGTAAGCTGGAGAAGGCCTATGCTGATAATGCGCAGTACCAGCGTTTCATGGCTCAAGTTGGCGCAAAACTGGAAGCCTCTGAGGAGAAGAATTGCCAGTTCAACACAGAACTACGTTCTTTGAGAGAGATCTTCGAAGGGTTAAATAGCAGTTTTGAAATGGTAACCCAGGAGTGCAAGAATCTCTATGTCCAAGTCAGTGAAGGAGATAAGAAGCTCCATGAATTAGGAGAGGAGAAGAAACAGTTGGCCCAGGAAAAGTTAGACGTGCAGACAGCACTGCAGAATGCAGAGAGAGTGCTGCAAGAAGAACGTGTCTCCCTGGAGCGGCGCACACAAGCAGAAAATATGCTGCAGAGTCAGCTGCGAGAACTGCGTACACATCTGCAGGACACCATAGAGAAATGGGTAAATGCTGAAGAAAAGCAGCGAGTTCTGCAGGAAGAAAGTTTCCAGACTGCCTACAAAATAAGTATGATGCAAGATTATTTGAGTACCCAGTGTGTCCCCAAAGAACAGCATGAGGAGCTGAAGGCCACACTGAGCATAACCAGAGCCTCGCTGGAGGAAGAGCTAAAGCTAGCAGCTGAACACACATCTCAGCAGCTCACAGCGCTGCAGGCGCAGATCGCTGAGCTCAAGACACAGCTTGCCAAAAAGGAGGAGAGAGAGAAGGTTTCCGTCTGTCAAGTGGCTGGCCTGACACAGCGCTATGAGGTCAAAATGGCCGATGCCTGCAAATTATTGGACCACACAGCCCGTGATAAGGTCCGGCTGCAGCTGGATCTGGACAATGCCCGGAAGGAGTACTGGCAGCTGCAGATCAGAAATGAAGAAGATGAAACATATTTAAGCTTTACTCTGAGTCAGCTGGGAGATATGGAGTCGCGACTCAACTCCAAAGAAGCCGAACTGACAACTGCATTGAGTGGGAAAAGAAGTGCAGAAGGACAGCTTCAAGAGCTGAAAAATCAAATAGCTGGTCTTAATGAGACTTTAGGTGATACCACGAAACGGCAGTCACAAAAGGAGACCATGGAGCGTGAATTCTATGTTCCCACTTACACATGTGAAAAGTCTGCACCCGTCATTGATGCCCACATTCCTGATGTCCATGCCTCTGCAATGGAGTTGAACGTATCCATTGGGAAGTTCCAGATTCCAAAACTAAAAGAGATATATTGGTCACAAAAAGAGACCACGGAAAGTGAATATGTCGCCTCTGCCGCATGTGAAGAGCCTGATGTATCTGTGTCCGATGCCCCTGCTACTGCTGCGGCCAAGTTTATTCGAGCATTTGCCCGTTCTTGGCCGCAGCAGTATCCTGGCGCGCGCCGCAGGGTGACGGGCGCGCGCCGAAGCAGCGGAAGAGCGCCCTCCGATCGGGGCGCTCTCCCTATCGCTGCCGGGTCCCCCGGAACCCCTTGCCGCCGTCCCCCACATCGCGGGACACCAGGGCTCCCTCGGGGAGCCCTGGACGCGCGTGCAGGGGGCGCTGGCACCCGATGATGCGTGACCGCGCATGAGGCACGCTGAGGGAGTGCGGCACGCTGAGGGAAGCCGGGACATTTCCCGGCTTGCGGAATGAGCCGCACTCGGATAAACTGTGTCGGCAGTGTATGACGTTAGACGGATCCCTGGTGAAGTTCCTTGCTATGCCTAATATTCTTGATGCTGATGCCAATGCTCTTGCGATAAGGATAAATGCACCTCTCACAGATTTCCCATCAGCACTTGACGTACACATTAAGTTGGCCTTCCATAAAGATTTCCCTGAAGAGCCTGGAGGGTTGTCCGGAGTTGTTGCTGATCCCTATATTCCTGCAAAACTTGGAGTGTTGTCCGAAGGCCATCGTGAGTCGGCCTTCCATCAGGGACACCTTGCTAAACCAGGAGGGTTGTCAGGAGGATCTACTGGCTTCTCTGCCCCTGCTTTTGGATTGAACGCACCCATTCGGAGGTTCCTTGCTGCACCAAATGTACCTGTGGAGTACCCTCTGCCCACTGACAAGCCACCAGAGGTGGGTCACCTTGAGTCGCCATTTCATCAAGGCCTCCGGGAAGAGCCTGGAGGATCGTCCAGAGAACGCTCTTGAGAGGGGGGAGTAATGTCAGGATTGCCTAGACCTCCTGCATAGCCATAGCTTCCTTGTCCACTGGGTGTGCTGCTGTCTTCTGTTGGCTCTGGGTTCCTCTGTCTGTCTTCTTGTTGCTCCTGTCTCTGTCCTTTTATAGCTTGCTTCCTGTCTGTTGCTTTTGCCTTTGCTTGCTAGTCAGACTCCTTCAGTATGCTCATGCCTGTCTTTGATCCTGACCTGTTTCCTGTACCTGTATTGTAGTCTGCTCACAGTAAAGGTCCTTGCTAGTAATCTGGCTTGTCCCTGGTTATTCCTGCTCGCGGTCTCAGTCCCTGCTCCCTGTTCTTAGTCCCTGTCCTGCCCCGCCTGTCCTGTTCCAGTCTCCTCGTTGCCGACCTCTGCTTGTACCTGACTTCGCTGCCTGCCGCCTGCCTCGGACCCCTGCTTGTTACCTGACGTCGCTACCTGCCGCCTGCCTTGGACCCCTGCTTGTGACCCCAACTACGCTCGTGCTGTTCCGGCCACCGAGATCCTACCCGCCACAGGAGTCTCTCGTGACACAGACACAATAGGGGGAGGGTTTTTTACATAGATTTACAGTGAAGGCAGGGAAGCTTCACACATAATAGGGGGAGGGGGGCTTACACAGATTACAGTCAAGGCAGGGTAGTTTAACACGCACAATAGGGGGAGGGGTTTTTACATAGATTAGTTAAGGCAGGGAAGTTTAACACACACAATAGGGGGATGGGGTCTTACACAGGTTACAGTCAAGGCAGGGAGGTTTAACACTCACATTAAAAATATGTATTTAATGTATTTATTGTTCTGCCTTAACCCTTCATTGCCTTAGCGGCTATCAGCTATGGTAATGAAGCAGCATTTCTGTATTTTTAATAATATTGTGCAGGAGCAGGGGGTCCCCTGAGCATTAATTTCTGGCTCAGGGAACCCCCTGCTCACTGTACAATATTATTTATTGTGCTGCTGCTGTGTGTGAATTTTTTTTATTGTGGGTAGTGGGTGTGGGTGTGGTTATTTACACGGGATCCCCCTCCCCCTCCCCACATTTACATACAGTACACTGCACGCACAGAAACACAGGCAGGGAGATTTAACCGACACAATAGGGGGAGGGGGACTTACACAGATTAGTCAAAGCAGGGAAGTTTAGCAGACACAATAGGGGGAGGGTTTTTTACATAGATTACAGTCAAGGCAGGGAAGTTTAACACACACAATAGGGGGGGGGGGGTCTTACACAGGTTACAGTCAAGGCAGGGAGGTTTAACACACACATTAAAAATATGTATTTAATGTATTTATTGTTTATTCTGCCTTAACCCTTCATTGCCTTAGCGGCTAAGCAGCATTTCTGTATTTTTAATAATATTGTGCAGGAGCAGGGGGTTCCCTGAGCATTAATTTCTGGCTCAGGGAACCCCCTGCTCACTGTATAATATTATTAAAAATACAGAAATGCTGCTTCATTACCATAGCACATAGCCGCAAAGGTAAAGAACGATTCTTTATTGATTTGTGTGTTTTATTCATACTGTAGATGTGCAGAGGGTCTCCGGAGCAGAAACGTTTTTGTTTTAGGTCCGGGGACCCCCTGCTCCCCGAGATACAGGCCCCTTTAGGGGGTGCCGGTATCCCTCTGCTTTGTTTACATGCCGCGGTCACGTGATCGGGACCTTAAAATGCAGAGGGATACCGGCACCCCCTAAAGGGGCCTGTATCTCGGGGAGCAGGGGGTCCCCAGACCTGAAACCAACGCGGTTCAGCTCCGGAGATCCCCTGCACATCTACACTATGAAAAAAATGTATTTTAAATCATTTTTAATGTGCCGATGTTTGCGCAGAGAGAGCAGCGGTTCTCACTCTGCTGCAAACACATCTCGCCAGGGGACGGCCTACAGTATAGTATCATTGATGTGCATACAGTATACTGTACAGTACTCTATGTGTATGTTAGGGGTTATAGGGGTTGTTGTTATACAGTATATACTGTATATATACAGTATATACTGCATTACACTTTATGAATTTCTCGGCTTCAAAGACAACAGCTCGCAAACGCCCCCATGAGTTTTTACACGGCATTGCAGTATTGCAGCCAGCGGGAACAAAAATGCTTAAATCACGGGCGCGATATAACGCTATATGCCCCGGGAGAAAACGATTCAAAACCGCACATCACCGGGATACTCCTAATTCATATTCGCGGAGCTAGCCAAGTAAGAATAAGGTTGGTCGGTAGTGTAATCTGCCACATTGGTTTTATTAATTTCAAGTATATCCACAGATGTCTACCTTATAAATAACAGTGCATTTTAATATATTTTGCACAAATTCATATTTAGATTGCCTTTTCAGGATTTTGTATTATATTAAACATTTTTGTAAATTCTTAATTTAAGTAATACTAGTGCCTATTTTAGGCATTAGGGAAGTATTCCTTTTTATTTAATTGTGAAAAACAGAGGCTATAAAAGAAACATCTGATGTGTCAATCAGAACCCTGTCACATGTTATAGTGTCCAATTGGATTGGAGCTCTACCATCAGCCATTAAAATGTGACATCACAGGCCTTATATAAAGGTCTGTCCCATGGATTACAGTGGTTTACAAAGGACAGATGAAGATACAGATGAAGAAAGAAGAAAGAATAAACAAGAAAGAAGAAGATGAAGCTAAAGAAGAAGATGTACTTATCAGCTGTTGAGGATCATTGCATCGAATGTCAAGAGGTTCCTGCTTGCTGATGGACTCGGAATCGGGTGGTGAAGACATCAAAAGTAAGAAAAACATTGATTGTATTTTTATTAATTGAAGGGTTTTTTGAATCTTGTTTTTTTTTTATAATTCTATGTTTTGGATACTTGTTTTTTTTTAGTTCTGTTTTTTTTATTCTTGTTATTTCTAATTGTGTTTTTATGCTGTTTTTTCCTAAATCAGTATTTTATGCTTGTTTTTTGTATGCTTATTTTTTGTTTAGGATGCCCATTGACTGCCAATATGTTTATCTATGCCCATAAATAAATATAGTGACAGGCAATGCATATTTTGGCAAATGCTTGTTTTTAATTGCTATGTTTTGTATTTTTGTTTCTTGTTTTTAGTTAATTGTTATGTAGTTGTAGGGCTTGTTTCTATTTAATTGTTGTGTTGTTTAGGTGCTTGGTTTATTTAATAGCTATGGACATTGGTTTATTTAATACTTGTGTTTTTTAGGTGCTTGTGTTTTTTATTGTTGTGTCTTTTGATGCTGTATTTTTTTTAGGTTACCGATTGACTGCCATAGTGGCTAATCATGCCCATATTAGTGTTCACCCGTTAATCACTATACCGGATAGTAACCACTACAATGTTTAAGGAGCTAGTGGTCATTAGTTTGTTTTTTTTATTTGAAATGGTCCTGCCAACGGAGGACGAGGACAGGGAGTAAGAAGAGGATGGCCTTCATCCTGGCAGTGGTAAGTAGAACTTTTATTTACTTTATTCTGGTATTTTTTTATTTGTTTGTTGTTTGTAACTTAATCTTATTTGATTTCAAACAAATAGGCAGATGACATCACATTACATCTTGTTAGAAACCAGCATATAGAAACAATTCTTAATACAGTAAATAATAAACATATATCACAAAAAAAAGCAAAAGGCTGGAGGGAAGGCGGGGGGGGGGGGAGGCAGAGGTCCTCAAAGCCCACATTTTGTGTTATCGTAATTTCACGTTGCCTTACATCACTATTCAATCTCCCTGTCTCCTGTGCGGTCCCATGCCTCCAACCTTGAAGTCAAGCCCTCGTCCCTATTTTCTACAGCTCTTACATCCAGTCAGAGGAGATCACATCTAGTACTATCATAGCAGCACTGTGGTGATATTCATTCCCGGGATGTCTGTTTGAGCCAGCCATGGTAGCCAGATTTTTTGTAATTTATCGCCAGCGTTATTAACCAGGCTTGTCAATTTTTCCATCTGGCTCACAAACCAAATTCTGTTCCGAATTTTGGCCAGTAAAGGAATCTCCTTTTGTTTCCATAAGGCTGCAAGCACGCACCTCGTTGCTGTTGCAAAGTGGGAAACTGCCGGTAGTTTGTTTTCAACTCTGGCTAATACTTGTGTTGGCCTAATTAACAGAAATAGGAAGGGATCCAATGGAATATCAAGTCCCAAATCCTCTGTAGCCAATCTTTAATTTGTTCCCATAAAGGTACCAACCGAAGGCAGGACCACAGCATACAGTATGTAACAAGTCCACTGGCTCTCCACATCATTTGGGGCCCAATGGGGAGAAACCTGGAACAAACTTTGCTAACATTAGCGGAGTGAGATACCACCTCACACGGACCTTATATGTGTTCTCCTTTAACGTCTTGCTAATTGAACTCTTTGCCAGTGCCATGAAGATCACTTCCCACTCTTCCTCTTCTAGCACCTCTCCTAAATCTGCTTCTCATTGAGCCATATATTGCATTTTACGAGAGTAGTCTACGCCAGAACAGATCACTTATTTGTACATGTGAGAGGTTAGTCCCCTGTGTATGTTTCTAAAATACAGAGCTATTCAAAATTAGTCACTGGGGTACGGGGTTTGAATTTATTATTAAATGCTCGTATCTGGAGGTATCTAAAAAATTCAGAGTTGGGGATGTCTTTGTCTGACTTAATTTGTTGAAAGGTTTTAATATTATTCCTACCCTCCAGATCCCTAAGTCTACTGAGCCCTTTCTGGTTCCAAACTACAAAATCCTTGCTATTCAGGCCCGGAGCAAAGTCAGGATTATCAAATAGTGGGGTCATTAATGAGTTCACTTCACTTTCAGCCTCGGGGATCCCCTAAATCCTGAGATACAGGCCTTGTTATGGAGTCACGTGATGCGGAGGAATTAAAAATGGCGGGGATACCAGCACCACATAATGGGGCCTATATCTCAGGAAGCAGGGTGTCCCCGAGGCTAAAATCAATGCGGTTCAGCTCAGGAGACCAAAAAGGGAGAACACAATCAATTTCAAACAAGTAAAATGTATATACAAATTAAACAAGTAGGACATTTACATATAAAATTGGGTCATACTGATCCCTCCATCCCACACACCCGAGTAAGGAACAACCAAAAAGGATTGGGTCCTAGGATAACCAGGTCCTGCAGTCCCAAACAAAGACTTTGGTGGAAAAAGGATGTCTGACCGGCAAATTGTTAGAGCAGACTGTTTTTATATATGTCGTAGTTTCCCCGCTGATCACGGGAGGATATCGAGCAGCAGAAGGAAGACCACCCACATTTAGCCAGGGTTAGCCGCTAAGGTAATGAAGTTGCCTGTAAATGAAGTTTGATTGCATGGGATTCATGTCGGGGGCCTCCGGTGCTGATATTAATGGGTATCAGCTCAGGATATTCACGGCATCAATTCGATACAGGAAAAAATTTTTTTTGTTTTTCTAAGCCTCCTACTCAGCAGCTTCTCACCACCTTCCTGTCAACTTTTCCTGGTGGGAGGATTTTAAGAGGAAATCTCAATTCTAGAGTTGCGATTAGCCTCGATAAGCTAATCAGGGCAACTAGAATTGCACGAGTTTGGAAACATGCCGATAAGTGGCTTCTCGACGCTCGTTGGGCGATTTTTTTTTTTTTTTTCTCAGAAAAAAATTGCTGAAAAAAGGCTTTTATCAGCGACTTATCGAGCTCACTGAAAAGCAGTATGCCTTTTTGGTAAAAATGCCTCGATAAGTGACTTATCGGCGCCTAGTGCATAGTCCCCTGGATTGTTATTCTTAAATTATAATTTGGGCTGGTGTTGTTTTGGTATGCTAAGGGTTAAAGTAAGGCCATCAATTACACTGTCTGGAATATGCGATCCTCCTGGTGGCAAAAGTTTTTAAACTTTTCACATCAATTTCATTGAAAAAAAAACTATTTGTGACACGTTTGTACAACTGTTTTTAGCTATACTAACTTTATGCTTCTTAGTTCTTACACTCCGTTTAACAGTTCTCTAATGTGCCAATTTATTTAGTGGTTTATACATTTTTTTTCCCATTTCAGATGGACTTTCTGCAGCACAATGTGATGAATGCAGTAAGGCATTTGCAGATAAATGTTTGCCCGAGGTATTAAAAAGCCTAATGGAATGTGGCATCTTCAGAACACCACAGGAGCAGGGTCTGCTTAGTGTCAGAGCGTGTGCCAAAAAGGGCTTCATCCAAGAGCCATGAACCACAGACTTGTATGCTTGAAATTTAAAATGTCAAAGAGATTTTATGCACAAGTTCTCCACTCCATTTGACCCTTCCGGTGATGGGCAGAACAAATTTCAGTCAGTAGTTATAACACTTTGCCTCTTTAGATTTTAAATTATGGAGACATTCAAATGACACTGTCTAGTAACTGTTCCTGCTTGTGGTTTGATGGTGCCTCAAAAATGATCCTAATTGTCTTTATTAGAGATTTTATTTCCTATGTGAATTTTTTTTTTCTATGTGCATTTTTCTGAGCGATCTCGGGCATTTTATGAATGTCCCAAGCCTCTATCCGACCCCCTTTCCTGATGCACAGAAAACACACTAAAATGATTGCTGGGTGCATAAACCTTCACAGCTTTATTTAACAACACATATCGAAACACATCACATTACTGAGCCCAAGGGACTCAGCCAGTCTGCTCCGCCACTATTACAGTATAAGAGCCAGTGAGATACTTTCGACTTGTACCTACATTTCTACTAGCCAAATGGCCCCAAAAACACATCAAACTGGAAGGTTACTCCCATAGCGGCTGCCGCAGCCAAACTTGACGCCACTTTCCCCAATAACATATAACAAGAGGCTGAACAGTGCACACACTTCAAACCAAGGAGCCAAGGCTGATTGAATCTCCACCCCGGGCAACATTTCTCCCACCAGCTAAGACAATTAAGCAGACGCCGTAAATTAGTTAAGCCAAACAAACTCAATTCCACAATATATTGCAAATTTAGAATGTCAGCCCCTTTCTGACATATTTTTTCGTCTTTCTGTGATTTTCTCTTCTCTTTTTTGAATTTTCTTTATATACTGCTGCGGCCAAGTTTATTCGAGCATTTGCCCGTTCTTGGCCGCAGCAGTAGCCTGGCGCGTGCCCGAGAGTGACGGGCGCGCGCCGAAGCAGCGGAAGAGCGCCCTCCGATCGGGGCGCTCTCCCTACCGCTGCCGGGTCCGCCGGGTCCCCCGGAACCCCCTGCCGCTGTCCCGCGATCGCGGGACACCAGGGCTCCCTCGGGGAGCCCCTGGACGCGCGTGCAGGGGGCGCACGCTCCCGAAGACGCGAGACCGCGCGTCTATGACGCGCGGCACGCCGAGGGGCGGCCACTAGCAAGCCGGGAAATCTCCCGGCTTGCGGATCTGGCCGCAGTGTGATTAAGTGTGTCGGTAGTGTATAAACTCCACCGTCGACCCATATAGGTGAAAGAGGGTGGGAACGTCTACTAGAGGCTGGCTTATCCCTCTTAAATAACCTTCAGACCCCCATTCCATTCTGTCATACTGTACATGCACATTCCCTGTGGAGGGGCCCCTTAGTTCAAAGTCATGCAGCACCTCCTCTAAGAGTCTGGTAATCTGTGCAATCTGATATAGTAAGTAAGGTGACAAAACAAAATCCACCATACGAAGGTCAAAGACATGTCCTCACACTTGCTAAACTTGCCCCACTTGACATTCATCACCCAGTAATTAAAACTGCAGATAAGGATTTTGAGTTGTGACTAGAGTTGGGTGAATTATTTTGGCGGATTTGGATCCGGATCGGCCAGTTTCTTTAGTCCTCGGATTTTTGCGGATCAATCTCAAAAAGGGCGCTTCGCGTTTTGTGGATTTTTTTAATTATTATTACCAATACACTCTGCAGATTCCGCCATCCGTGGACAGATTTGCAGAATCCAATCCACGGATTCAGCGATCCGTTGGCAGATTTTTAAGAATAGGCCAACGGATTGCTGAATCCACGGATTCGATTCTACAAATCCGTCCACGGGTTGTATCCAATGGCGGGTTTTGATGAATCCACGCGGATTGAAACCGACCAAATTGGTCTGCTGATTTTACACCATGAAACAGATTTTGGGGGGAAAATTAGAGAAAATCTGGGAAAAGGATTTGAGGGTGAATTTGCCTATCTCTACTTATGACATGAAAATTAACCCACTGATGTACTGCTGCGACACACTTTATTCGAGCAAATACCCAGTATGTACCTGGCAGATACCTGGAATGCGCCGCTCCTCACCTCTGACAAGCCCCGTTGCATTTGCCTTCCCAGCCATGGTTCATGCCTGGCTGACGGGCGGCTGATCTGTTAAATGATAATGATTAGGATTTAATAGGCTGCAATGCTTCGCGTGTCTACCAGATGGCATAAATTCATGAATTGTAATGCAGTATATATATATATACTGTGCAGTATTGCAGCCAGTGGGAATAAAATGCTTCAATCCCTGCCTGGAAAATAACCCAATGCACTCGGGCAGAAAACAGTCACAAACCTCAATACACCCGGGTATACCCGAATTCGTGGGACTAGCCGAGCTCGAATAAAGTGTGTCGCCAGTGTATCACGCTTTTATTCTTAGCCATTTTGAACATAGGTTATTGCTGCATTGTAGATCTTAAGCATTGTAAAGCACAATAAGATAATGGTAGGCAAAAAAAGTAACAAAAACCCTTCTATTGGGGTATTTCTATATACACAAAAGCGGCCAAAATATCCCCATTGACTTAATTTGGAATATTCATCTGAAAACGCACTGAATGGCCGCTACAACATATACAGTATATACAATAAGGCCATACGGGTATGGTTTGTGATTTTGGAGTAATGCAGATTTGAGATATGTGACCAGACATGCAAAAACACTAGTTTCCATGTTGCCTTTTTTTTTTTTAGAGCGCATACGAGATAAAGAGCTGATTAATGATTTTATCTTGTATTTTTTTATCTAACAATTTAATTCAAGAATTGAACTCAGACAACATGATCATAATATACGTCAAGGACACACACACACACACACACACACACAAAAACAACAACAAAGAGTGCCGCAACATCCAAATATATCCTCAAGACCAAACATATTGTCAGATACCTGTTAACGTTTTCAATATTGAAATAAAAAACAAACATGACAAAATAAAACAGAAGTCCAATCAAGTGGGGTACAACAGCTTGACGGGGTTTGAATCATTCTAGATCATAACCCATCGTACCAAAGATCCAGGGGCTAAAAGTGGCTCTCCAGTTAACATTGTTTAGTTTTGTTTAATACAGTAGATGCAGCATTTGCTTATCGTTAAGGAAATTTAATTACCTAAGCTGCTGATTAGTCCGTTCTCCCATGATCGATCGGCAAAGATCCTTCTTCCCTGGGTTCACACCATGGCTTCCATTTTAAAAAGAGGAAGTCCTGTGCCTTTATAAATGGTTGCTATAGCAACCCAAGGAAGTGTAATATATTAAAATTCAATAACAAGGGCATGAATTTTGTAATACTACACAGCTGATTTTAAACAAACCACATAAAGGCTTTTGAATGTATTGCTGCTTTAATTACCATGACATTTTTATTTATTTTTTGGAAGCAGCTTTTACTTAAATGTTCTCTTGCACTATTTGAAGACTGAAAAAAACATTCTATAAATTGTAATCTGTTTATTTTAATATTTTTATTAAGTTACATCTAAGGTTTGCAGGTTCGGGGCGGGGGGGGGGGACGGCGGAGAGGCAAGGAGGTACAAGCCTGCGATATGGGGTTTGGAAATGGACTTGTGGGAATGAGAGGATAGGTATAGGTCCAGGGAAAGGTACAGTATGGGCCACGGCGTAAGGGGGAAAACAGTATTGGGAGAGGGGGAAAAGGGGTATAGGAGGGGAGTTAATTTTAGCCCCTAGATGGAGATTACCTTGAGGGCTAGAGGGGGCTTGGGATGGCCACCGCATGGGGCCCTTTGAAAACTGGAAGGGGCCTGAGAAGGCCTGTGGGGGATGCTCCCCAAAGCAGGAAAGGGGCAACAGGTGGTGGTTGTTATGGGCTGGGGGGGGGGTGGTTTTATAGGCCAGAGTTATGCCCACCGAGTCAGAGGTGATTGAAGCTTCGAGAGCTGAAACTCGGGGGTAGGGGAGCCCGCAAAACAGGCCTCCTGCTGTCCTTTCCCTGTCCGCTCGGTCTGCGGATCGCTGGGACATTTTTTAGGCTAAAATCAACTTCAATCTGGCTCTTCTCTGTGGAGCTGAACAGAGCTGCATCTGCCCAGCTCAGAGTCCTGGCCACGCCGCATTACACCTGTGTTTAATGTTGTGGTAGTTATAGAACACCTGTGTATAATGTTGTGGTAGTTATAGAACACCTGTGTATAATGTTGTGGTAGTTATAGAACACCTGTGTATAATGTTGTGGTAGTTATAGAACACCTGTGTATAATGTTGTGGTAGTTATAGAACACCTGTGTATAATGTTGTGGTAGTTATAGAAAACCTGTGTTTAATGTTGTGGTAGTTATAGAACACCTGTGTATAATGTTGTGGTAGTTATAGAACACCTGTGTTTAATGTTGTGGTAGTTATAGAACACCTGTGTATAATGTTGTGGTAGTTATAGAACACCTGTGTATAATGTTGTGGTAGTTATAGAACACCTGTGTATAATGTTGTGGTAGTTATAGAACACCTGTGTATAATGTTGTGGTAGTTATAGAACACCTGTGTATAATGTTGTGGTAGTTATAGAACACCTGTGTATAATGTTGTGGTAGTTATAGAACACCTGTGTTTAATGTTGTGGTATTTATAGAACACCTGTGTTTAATGTTGTGGTATTTATAGAACACCTGTGTATAATGTTGTGGTAGTTATAGAACACCTGTGTATAATGTTGTGGTAGTTATATTACACCTGTGTTTAATGTTGTGGTAGTTATAGAACACCTGTGTATAATGTTGTGGTAGTTATAGAACACCTGTGTATAATGTTGTGGTAGTTATAGAACACCTGTGTATAATGTTGTGGTAGTTATAGAACACCTGTGTATAATGTTGTGGTAGTTATAGAACACCTGTGTTTAATGTTGTGGTAGTTATAGAACACCTGTGTATAATGTTGTGGTAGTTACAGAACACCTGTGTTTAATGTTGTGGTATTTATAGAACACCTGTGTTTAATGTTGTGGTATTTATAGAACACCTGTGTATAATGTTGTGGTAGTTATAGAACACCTGTGTATAATGTTGTGGTAGTTATATTACACCTGTGTATAATGTTGTGGTAGTTATAGAACACCTGTGTATAATGTTGTGGTAGTTATAGAACACCTGTGTATAATGTTGTGGTAGTTATAGAACACCTGTGTATAATGTTGTGGTAGTTATATTACACCTGTGTATAATGTTGTGGTAGTTATAGAACACCTGTGTATAATGTTGTGGTAGTTATAGAACACCTGTGTATAATGTTGCGGTAGTTATAGAACACCTGTGTATAATGTTGTGGTAGTTATAGAACACCTGTGTTTAATGTTGTGGTAGTTATAGAACACCTGTGTTTAATTTTGCGGTAGTTATAGAACACCTGTGTATAATGTTGCGGTAGTTATAGAACACCTGTGTATAATGTTGTGGTAGTTATAGAACACCTGTGTATAATGTTGTGGTAGTTATAGAACACCTGTGTTTAATGTTGTGGTATTTATAGAACACCTGTGTATAATGTTGTGGTAGTTATAGAACACCTGTGTATAATGTTGTGGTAGTTATAGAACACCTGTGTTTAATGTTGCGGTAGTTATAGAACACCTGTGTATAATGTTGTGGTAGTTATAGAACACCTGTGTTTAATGTTGTGGTAGTTATAGAACACCTGTGTTTAATGTTGCGGTAGTTATAGAACACCTGTGTATAATGTTGTGGTAGTTATAGAACACCTGTGTATAATGTTGTGGTAGTTATATTACACCTGTGTTTAATGTTGTGGTAGTTATAGAACACCTGTGTATAATGTTGTGGTAGTTATAGAACACCTGTGTATAATGTTGTGGTAGTTATATTACACCTGTGTTTAATGTTGTGGTAGTTATAGAACACCTGTGTATAATGTTGTGGTAGTTATAGAACACCTGTGTATAATGTTGTGGTGGTTATAGAACACCTGTGTATAATGTTGTGGTAGTTATAGAACACCTGTGTATAATGTTGTGGTATTTATAGAACACCTGTGTTTAATGTTGTGGTATTTATAGAACACCTGTGTATAATGTTGTGGTAGTTATAGAACACCTGTGTATAATGTTGTGGTAGTTATATTACACCTGTGTATAATGTTGTGGTAGTTATAGAACACCTGTGTATAATGTTGTGGTAGTTATATTACACCGGGTTTGGTTCCGTGCTATGAGCTATGATAGGTTGCTTGGAATCTTTTAAGTCACCAACCACTGATGAGGTTTAAAATGCCATTAGTTTTACTACATTAATTATCCCTGATGAAGTAGATGTGAGCCTACGAAACGAGTGGGATTAGTGTATACTGTTTACTGTGAGACTTTGCTCCCGTTATCACTGTATTTAAGCTTTATTTGCTGTCTGCTTTTGATTTACTGATCTAGTACTTGTCGTCGCTTAATCGTGAAGTGTCCCAGTGACATAAGTGACTCTGCATTGAGGCACCAAAGCTATAGGCTTGCAGCTTAGGCTGAGAGAGCCTTAGGCCGAGTCCATAGAAGGACAGGCCGTGCTGAGGCGTGCGGACGCTCCGCGCTGAGCCCCTGCATCCTCAATGAGGATGCCTTGAGAGGGGGCTCATGCGAGCGTCCGCAGGCGTGCTGAGGCGTTGGAGGTCTCAGCCGAGCGCCAAGTTGTTTTTCAGTGCGCTGTCGGCTGAAAACCTCCAATCACAGCACAGCAGCGTCAACGTCATGGTGCCGTGACGTCGGCGCCGTGACATTGACATCAGTGCGTCGCGGGCGATTGGCCCAGCGACGTCACTGCCCCGCCTTCAACCACATCGCCCCCGGCTCCCTTCGCGCACGCTGGCTCGCCTGCAAGTTTGTGCAATCGCGCTGACTGAAGCAGGCGAGCCTCAGCGTTAGCGCGCCTCCGCTCTCCTCACCCCTCTGTGGCCCGGGCCTTAGAGCCATCAGTAAGGGAAATAATTTTCCCAGCCGTGTGCCACTAATTGGGTACTGACCCGTGGACTTTATACCGAGTGAAGGATCCTCTGGATTATAGAAGTTACTGGGTATAAAGATGTTTCTATCTGGACCGGAGGTTGATGATCGCAGCAGGTGTCCCCGAAGCAAATCATCTGTTTCTACGAGCGGTAACATGTACCCTAAACCTGCCCTGCCTGTTTAACTGATATTCCTGTACGTGCATATATATTACCAACATTTCTGTTGTATTATAATTATTTACTTATTTACACTCAGAGTCATGCGCCGTCTTTTTTCCTTTTCTATGTTCATGTGTTTGATGCTGAGCCATCCACTTTGACAAGCAGCAGACACATATTTCTTTGTTGAAGGTTATTCTATGTATTTGACACAATTTATCTTCACTATCACATTAGTAACACATTTGTGTTCTAATTGCTTTCAACACGGGTGTACTTATTTAGAGATAGATCTTGATGTGTAAGAATCTTTTCTCATTTATATTCTACAGTATGTTAAGTAACATTTCACATTTAAGAAATTAATTATTATTATCACTTTTAAACACAGTTGATGCACAGATTTTTTTCTTTTCTCAGGTAGTAGAGTGCTTTACTAAGCGTGCTACACTATTGCAATTGGCCATAAAAGAGGAAAATACTGCTTAAATGAAATATTAACAGTAGTGGTGAAAGTGTAACATTGTACTTAAAAAAGAGATACTTTAGTATACAGTAGTGGTGACTTGATACTGCAGGTAGTCGTTGACAAGGCTGAAGTAATGGAGGAATGAACGCTTTGGTTCCTTAATACTTGGTTTGGTTTTTCTTATGGTTAACTAAGAAAGCTGCGGCCACCTGAACATGGTGGGATGGTGTAAGGGAGTTTGTCTGGGTAATATTGGGGTAAGCTGAAGAGAGGGGCAAAATAGGGATAGGAAAGGTGTCAGTGAGATTCTTGGGATAAAAGAGGCTAAGATGAAGAGGTCCAGTGAATGTAAAATGATTCAAGCCACTTGAGAAGTAGCATGTCTAAAAAAAATATTGCTTGTGCTCTAGTCTTGGAAGCTGTACAGTATGACAGAAGCATCAATTAGCACAAGAATTTATTATTATTATTATTATTATTATTATTATTTTAATTATTGGTTATTTGTAAAGTGCCAACATATTCAACAGTGCGGTTCAGTGGGGGGTACAGAGTGACATCAATTACAAACAGAATGACATGCAAATATGAACAAACAAGTGCAAACAGATACAGATGGTAACGAGAGCTTACAATCTACAGCTATAGAGTCTGACCTAAAGATCTCACCATGGGCCAGTACATTTTTACCAGGACTGGATCATGCTGGGGCAGAACCTTAAAAAACACTACTCTCCCATTACTGTTCTGGACTGCTGCCAGGCATTGAAACTAAAACTGAAAATATTGTGACTCTTGCTTTAGTCTCCCAGGTTTACTTTTACGGAAAGACAATATTCTGCATTATGTAGTCATTCTGAAAATGTGTGTCAGTAAGACGTTATTATACAGTATAGATGTTCAGACAGCACTGCAACTTCTAATTGAAAAATTATCCATCTTTAAATTTAAAGGAAACAGAAGGACCCTTTATAAAGTCCTGAAGGGAATAATAAAATACATGTAGTATGGTTCTGTGATAGGGTGAATTCACTATCCCACCACTATGCTTAGGCCTGTTCTATATAGGATGCGGCCGTGCGGCCGCGCGTTCCTATGCGAACGCTCGTGCACGTGCCGCATGCTTTTCCTGCATATAGTGCCAGGAGCCGCAGGTAATGTATATATGTGTGTATGTGTGTGTATGTATGTGTGAGTATATGTGTGTGCATGGGTTGTGTGAGTGAATGTAAGTCCTAGATAGATTTTTTTTAAAGAAAAAAAAACTTTAATAAATATTTTTTTTTTACTTCTGCAGTTATTTACGCATGCACAAACACACACACACACACACACACATCCATACAAACACACATCCACGCATACATTCATACATACATACACATATACACACATATACATACATTTGAGCACAGGCAGCGGCGTGAAAAGATGAATTTCTTCATCTTTGCCGCTGTCTGTCGGCTCCCCTCTCACTGCCGTGCGCGCGCGGCCCTTCTATAGAAAGGCTGACTAACGTCAGCCAACTAAAAATCCGTGCGCACGTGCCCAGC
This sequence comes from Ascaphus truei, assembly GCF_040206685.1. Taxonomy (NCBI): domain Eukaryota; kingdom Metazoa; phylum Chordata; class Amphibia; order Anura; family Ascaphidae; genus Ascaphus; species Ascaphus truei. The sequence continues at coordinate 535,328,027 of NC_134483.1, forward strand.
ACTATATAACGTGCCTTAGAAGATCTATGTATAGGTCTGGAGTCCAGCAGGGACATGCGAGCTTTAAGCTAAGCGCGCTCATGCTTGAGAGCGGTGACGTCACCTACTCTCTAAGCATGAGCGCTCGGCTGTCCTGCAATAATTTGAGAGCAGGAGTGGGGGGTGGGGGGTTGTGGCTATTAAGGGAGGGTGTGTGTAATTGGCTGGATCGGGTGTGTATGTGTACCTTACCAGCCTTTCCCTCCAATCCCTCCCCTCCATCCCTCTCCGACAAATCTCCATGCTGATTGGTTTCAGAACAGTCATGTGACCATTCTCAGCGCTTGTAAATCAAATTTCCAAGTCTCTCCAAGCGCTGAGCTTTGGAGAGCATACAGGCATGTGCAAAAGTGTATGAGCATGGCCGTATTGATTGGATGTAATTGAACTGAGTGCGCCAAGCGCGCTCAGCGTCAGCATGGACGAAGCCTTAGAAAAAGGCTGGGTTAATTAACCAGGTTCCAGCTGCCTCGTTAAGGGACTTGAAGAACCCAGAGCTCCCACTTGTTCCTGTCTGAACTGGAGAAACACAGTCTGAAACATTGGAGAACGACAAGCCTGCAACATGCTCTGTTACAGTGGGACACTTGTTATTTGTACTATACTTTTCTTGGATTTCAACTGCCCTTTCTGGGAAAAGGGCAAAACCCTGTTATGGACTATGTAGCTGGACTGTTCTTAGCTGGGTTTTGCTTTTGTTCCTTTACACCTATGCTGAATGAAGGGCTTTTTAGTGTTTTATGTTTTTGTGTCCGAATAAACAAGCCTGTTCAGATAACCCACATGTTGTTGCGTGTTGTCCCTGCAACATATGGTGTTTGAAGTGGGATGCTGCGCGGCCCCTGCATCTGGCCACACGAGGTACCATCTACATTTCATCAGAATCAGTCAAGGTGTCTGGCCTGTGGAGAGAGAACACACAAACAAAACAAAAAACCCATCCAAAGAGGTCACAAAGTCAAGTAGAAGTCTTCACTTCACTTGCTGTGCTCGCTCACTCATCCAATAAAAAAAATCTAAACAAAAAAGTATAATGTAAAATGTGGTAAGTAAAAAATAAGAAAAACAAATAAATACTGATAAAAAGGTGGTCAACAAATAAATACTGAAAAAAAGGTGGTCAACAAATAAATACTGATAAAAAGGTGGTCAACAAATAAATACTGATAAAAAGGTGGTCAACAAATAAATACTGATAAAAAGGTGGTCAACATTTCATTCCTTCTTTTGACCCATTCCAAAACTGTCAAGAATTGAGTGTGGTATTTCCCTTTAATCCTTATTTTCCATGAAAAACGATGTTTTAATATACAGTAACCACCAAACAAGAAAAAAGGAATGGAGTATTTGTATTAAAGACCTTATTATAATGTCTGTTGCTACAATTATTCTACCTTTTGAAGATATTCAGAACTCCTGGGTTGTTTTTCTTTGATGTCCCTGAATTCATGTGTAAAGTAGCCAGCTGAATCAATGACTGATGAATGATTCAAAACAGCATACTCTATTCCTCTGATTTCCCAATAAACGGCAAAGGATTCACACGTCTTTGCATTGCAAGACCCAGTAGTACCATTCTTAACGCTGGTTTGGTCAGGGTCACTTTGTGGAAGTTATACAGCTAAAAAATGTGGTGATTTATACCCAATGTGTACAGAAGATGAACTACTCGACCACTAATAAATTAAAGCTTTTTATCAGCATACTCAATGATGGACTACTAAAACAATTTACTGCACCACAGCTCAATGACAGAGAAAAGGCCTTTTAAAATGTAGATGCCCTTATTTTTTATTTACATTATAAAATGTTTTAGCAGGAAATATTATATTGAGAGTTACCTCTCGCTTTCAAGTATGTCCTGGGCACAGAGTTATAATGGCAAATACATGGTTACGAATACATAGTTACATTAAGTGAAAAGGGTTATACAGTACATTATATACAAGACAGTGCATGCACAGTTAAAGATTATATATTATAGGCGTATATAACTGTTACAGACCAGATTAAAATGTGAGACAGCTTTAGTTTTGAAAGAACTTACACTTGTGGCGGCTGTGAGAGTCTCCGGTAGACAGTTCCAGTGGGGTGCACGGTAAGAGAAGGAGGAGCGGCCGGATACTTTGCTGAACCTTGGGACCATGAACAGACTTTTGGAGTCAGATCTTAGATAATTATTGCTGCATGTGGTAGGGGTGAGGGGCTTGTTTTGAGGAAATACGTCACAACCTGTATGCCAAAGGTGTGTATAATTCTGGTGTATAGGGCCTCAACGTCCAGGCTGATGAGAATAGTGTCTGCGTCAATGGCGACATCATCAAGTTTACCTATGACAACCCTCGGATCCCTCAGTTATGAGGCAGTGGGAGACCACAAAGGGTCTTAACAAATTATCAATGTGGACACTAGCCTGTCTAAGGTTATCTATCCCAGATAGTATTGGGCTTCCTGGGGGAGGCTGTTTGTTTTTGTGGACTTTCGGTAGACTATCGAATGTTGCTATTTCAGGTGTTTTAATTAAGATACAATTGTACTCATTTTTTCTAAATGACTTAATGAGACAGACCAAAGTTAAGAATCTGAGAGAGTTCCTTGCTGTACTGGACCATGGGATCTTTTGTTAGTATTTAATTACATGTTGTGTCGGAAAACAGTCTCAGATTTTCTTCAATATAATCTTTAGTATTGAGGATGACTGTATTGCCCCCCTCTTCCGAGGGTTTAATTACAATGTTATTATTGTCCCTTAGGTCCATAATGATATCTATTTCTTTGGAGCTCAGATTCCCAGTCTCTCTATAGTACTGGAGTTTCTGTAGATCATTAACACCAAGTTTTGTAAAGACTAGGACATTGGCACTCTAGTGATGGCATACATTTAGATGGTGTTTTAGGTCTGTAAATGGACCTTCACCTGGAATCTTAAAGGATTCATCTAGAAGTGAGGTCAGGTCATTCAAGGCCTCAATGTCCAGTTGGTTAAATTCAACCAGGCCCTGATTTTTGAGACTAGCTAATTCACTAGCGCAAACGTAATTTCCGTCCAAAGAGGTGAGTATCAGTGATCCATTCGAATTTGCTAAAGTTTGCTGTGGGGGAGAAGGATAAGTCTCTACTAAGTACATGTAGATGGTACTCACTGAGAGTGGTATTAGAGAGATTAATAATTTGACTGATGTTACAGGCTTGGGACCCTAATAGTGTAGTTTAGTTTGAGTTCATATTCATTGAACTCTGGACATGTTTTCCAGGTCAGTACTTCCAGGAGGCATTTGTCTATATCCTCATTGATGGTTTTAAGTTTATTTCTTTCCTATTTGATTATTAGCAACAAACTAGTAGAGCAAAGGAGCACTGCTGAAAGGAATATCCTGAAGAAAAAATCCTAGGGGAAAAATAATGGGCAAAACTCCAGAATAAAACTGAGGGTATTTATTCCATAGACTCAGAGGAACATAAACACAGCCCTCGCACCAATGCGTTTCGTCCCGTGGGACTTTATCACACCTTGATAAAGTCCCACGGGATGAAACGCGTTGGTGCGTGGGCTGTGTTTATGTCCCTGTGAGTCTATGGAATAAATACCCTCAGTTTTATTCTGGAGTTTTGCCCATTATTTTTCCTCTAGGATTTTTTCTTCAGGATATTCCTTTCAGCAGTGCTCCTTTGCTCTACTCGTTTGTTGCTGTTTCTACACATCAGGATTGCACGCAGTGGAACTACCTCTTCAGATGATCTCTGGACTTCTATGTACCCCCAGGGGCAGGAAATGGGCAATAGCCCTTATATTCTTACCTTTGACCCTGCATTGGGGAAGTTTATATGTTAAGTGGGGTGTGACCATATCTGCGGAAGTCTGGCTGACTGACTGCTAGGTCTTTTATTTTGCCCCCCCTTAACCTATATCATATATATGATCTTATGGATTTATGACAAGTTCCTATTTCATTCATTTCTACAATTCTACTCTGGGTTTACACTGATATGGAGCGTCAATCTTCACATCACTCTATTTGATTATTAGTTATATTAATTCTCTAGAGAATTTCATTAGGATAGTCTCCCATGTACTAGTAAAATCTTCATCACTACTGTACCTTGAATAGAGAGTGCGAGATTGTTTCGTAAGTCCTTGGTATTAGGTCAAGTTTAATGTAGTTTTCCAGGCTGGTGACCTCCTATCATAATTTTGATTGATCTTTATGTAATGTGTCTAATGTAGAGAACTAGCCCCTATTCAACATTAGTCAAGATAGTGGATTGCCGTCAGCTGAGAAAACGTTCTGAGCCTCATTTTGCCAGGAGGCAAAGTCAAGTTTGTTAGATAGAAACCCTGCCATTGTGTAGTGACGGGACGTGCGAAGAGCCCAAAGGAAAGTGAGTGAAAACTGGCAAACTCGTACATGCGTATAAATACTGTAGGGAAGAGAGGGGAGGGGGCATGGGGAAAGGTAAGGAGTAAAGACTCCAGATATTTTTTTCGTGTCCCACCACTGTTTTATCCAGGTTATCAGTAATTTCCCGAGATTTTATTTAAATGCCTTGTGGAAGAGCGCGAGGCCTCTGCAACAACGTTGCCCCCCCCCAGAAAAATCTTGAACCTCAGTTTGCGCACCCCTGTTCAAAGTCATTAATCCCTTACCCTAAAACCCTTAACCTTAACTCCTTATCCTAACACTCCTAATCATAATATCTTACCCAAACTCATTAATTCCTTATCCTTAACCCCTAACCTTAACCCCTAATGCTAACGTTAATCTTCACCCAAAAAACCTTAACCCCTTACCCTGAAACCCCAAATCGGATCCCTTACTCTAAAATCGTGAACCTTACCCTAAAAAGCCTAACCCATTACCCTAAAACTCCTAAGGTTAACCCCTGAATAACTTACCTTAGCGGCGAGTTGCCCTCGACGGATGATCAGCGGCGGAGAGTTGTCCCATTCCAGAGGGCAATCCTATATACTTCTACCATATAATTATGTAAACATAATTATTATAAACCCTATGGCACAAAATACATGGACCTCTTTCCTGCGTGGTGGCTACCAATGCATGACCCCAAACCCCTGTGCCTACCTATGAGGCGAATAAGGCATTGCTAGTTACTAGTTAGTTTGCTTGCGTTTACTAATGCATTCACTTAGCTGAACATTTTACACATCTCTATTTGCCAGTCTCTTTTTTGTGCCTTTTTTAGATGTTGAGAAGCACCGTTAAAAATAAACCAAAGCAAAAAGGCAATACTGTATCTCATAAAACATGTCTAGCCAAAAGGCCAAGACAGACATGTCTGCCCCTGTCTTGTGTATGGGACTTGTATATTAGTGAAGAAATAAGAACCATACACACAGATGTAGCCAGACTTACTATCCCCATGTTCATGGTGGGGTGCGAGATTACACATCGTGAGCACTTTGTTGTCCGCAGTTCGGCTTTGTTCCTGCATGAAATAGACTAGTCGGCATTATTTTTTGCCATGTATTTCTTTTTGTTGCCAGTTCTGGTGTTCTGATCGAATCCCTGATTGATCTGTGACCTTCCAATATCCAGACCCCTTGCAGCCTCCTCCCAATTCGCATCTTAATTACTGTTACAATGTATTCCAAACCCCAATTAGAGTGCACATTTTCTCGGGATGTATGAAAAAAAATAGCCAATACACTCACAAGTGCAGATGATTAATAAGCTTCTTTGTTGGTATGGGATAAACTCTGCAATCCTCCAGATGTAAGAAGAGACATACAGATGTAGCAAGACTTACTGTTCCCGTGACCGCGGCCAGGTGTGAGATTACAGCAGCGTGAGCACTTTGTTCCCCGCGGTTCGTTTTGAGGATCGACAACGGTCAGGCGGCAGAATTATTTGTGGGGTTATTGATGTAATTGCAGTTCAATATGTGTGCCCAGCATATGTCGCACAGAATATCTTCGCCCATGACACTTAGCAGCTGTAAGGGAGCCGCGAATTGTAAATAAATGCTGGGGATTTACAGTACACTACGGTTCTTGTTGTTTCCCGAAAACCGTACGTCTTGCTACATCTGTACTGATTAAGTTACGGATAATTTCCTTAATCACACATTCTCATAATGTTAGTGTATAGAATTGTTGTCAAACCCCAGGTTCCCAAAGTTGCAACTATCCATGGCAGTAGTACCGCACCAGAGGTGATTATTAGGTGCAGTCTATTTACTGTATAGGTGGGAATCTTTCTTATATTATTCTATTGTAATGAAGGACATTGAACATAGACCAAAATAGAGCTGGTTTGCAGTCATATTATTCCAAGTCTCTAACGTTTAGAAATGTTCTGCAAAATCTAGTTACTCAAATTCTCTATTATTAATTAGACTTTGGGCTAGATTCACACAACTCTGTTATATCAGGACTTGTACCATGACATTACCTGAAACAGGAACAGATGTTTGGTTCCCTGGGTTAATAAAGTATTCTGAAAGCTAATTATATGCAAAAACAAAGTCTGAACTACATCTCGTTTGCATAGGCTTATTGTCACATTATTTTAGCATACCGTTGCGGTATCATCTAATAATGGGACATTATAACAATCTTGGTACCGTACTAGTTCTGTCCAGACCACAAAATAGGGCTTTGCTGAAGTAAAGAAAGGAAAATAATGACGGAAAATACCACTATGTCCTTTAAATTATACCTAACTGTGGCGTTACAGCCATCCAGACGCTGCTAAAGCCTTCTTTTAGTGTCTGAACAGGGTTAACGCCAAGTTTAGATACAGGTGTATAACTAAAATAACGTAGCGTTAACTCCTCTTAAAGCTTCAGACAAAGCAATATCCTACATGTGTGTTCTTTTAATAAATCAGTCCTCTACTATGAGAAAATAGTTGTAGCATTTTTTTTAAATAACTCCGAATGACATTTTTAATGTATTATAATGTAACAAGCATTTTTTTGTTTCTATAGCAACCATTTGCAAAGTCACATCCCCTTCCGCTTCTTAAACAGGCTCTGGCACACCCCTTTTTGAGCCCTGCCCTCTCTCTAGCAGTGCACCAATTGTATCAAGTGACTGCCTGTCACATGATCTTCCCCACAGAACTTTGCATCTTTGGTCCTTTAATGCTGCACTGACAGCCATTTAATGAACCCCCAAGCTGAATCTTTGTGCCGATCGATCACAGGAGAACGGATAGATCGGCAACTTAGCTAATTTTTTATCATTGTGTGGATTGTATTGATGCACATATTAAAGGGAAAAAAATGGGGTGGGGGAAATAAACAACAGCAGCTTTGACAGCTGCTTTAACAGACGCTTGTGGATATGTAATGTTATGATAATGCTTCATTCGCATATAATTTGCATGCTATTATCACTATGTCAGTTATTGTTTACTCTAAGGGAGAAAACATGGCTTAGTGTGATGTTATTGTCTTCTAAGGATACACCTTTAGGGTTAACGTGATGCTAAGTTACAGATGTAGCCAATATTATTGCACCCCCAGGAGCCTTTCCACGCGTACAAAAAAAATATTGCCATAAGCTAAATTGCTTTGTTGCGGCCAATACAATACAAAGCAATTCTGTAGTGTCTGGGCCCCAGGAATATTTTTGGTTGCACAATTTGGAAAAAGGGGCACACAACTGAATTCCTGCCCTGGGAATTTATAAAAAAAAAACACCTGTGAGAATTATGCAAATAAACAGCATTTAACAGAATCGCCGCATACGATAATTGCCAGTAAAAATATTCTGTATATAGAAACTGCCAAATAATTTGATAGTGAAGTATTTATTCATAATGAATTTACTAAAGGAAACAATAAATCCAGTGGGAGATAATTATCTGTATCATCAATGGAAACACTATAAATTATTTAAAATGCTGATTTCAGGATTCTGGGAGTAGACATGCATAGACAACCGATCACATTCACCTGTATGATAAATAGATCGACAAAAAAGAAGAAGCGCAAACTAAACTAGGTCTTCAAAAAAACTTAGTGCAGCCTACAAAAATGGCCAGTAGTACCATATACCGAGTAATGTGAAAAAAATGAAGGCACAAATAAGTTTAAAAAGTGAAATCCCGTGCAGTGCTATATAGGTGAAAAAAAGCACTCACAGCTGTGCGTGTTGGTTGTTAAACCAAAAATGCAGTCCTTGGTATTGACTGCACACTGTGGTCCTCCTCAAATGAAAACAGATAAGGTGAGCATAACATAATAAAGTTTAATATGAATTAAACAGAGCAGGGAACGTACAAAGTGCACTCACATTTTCCCAGTCTGTTTTGCGCAATGAGTGTCATAAGGCCACACTCCAGCCACTCGGTCATGTGATCTGCTGAATTTGCTTCTGTGTTGGGTTTAATGCACTGTGACTTGTTAAAATTGGCCATCCTGTGCGAAATCTTTTACGTGAAATAAAGGACACACGTCGAATGGCTTCGCAAACTACAGCGAAACTTGTGCACATCGCTACTCCAGTCAGAAATATTCATCTGGTTTTAACATGCTGAGTATTTCTCACTGCGTGTATATGCTTCAACTGTCTCTATAGAAAACATGTTTTTCACATGCACGTAAAAAATATATTACACGATGCTGCAAATGTATTGATTAATTAACTAGGACTCATTGTGCTTCCCTGCACGGTATGACCTAGAAAAGGATATTCCCTATTACTATACAATGCTAACTCTACTGCTCTTTTACTCTTGTATGGCACTAAATACAGTAAGTACCTAATTTTCTGAAGGTTCATGCTGCGTGACATACACGGTCAAGAGCGACTGGCATGAAAGTAAATATAGTGAGAAGAAAATAGTTGCACAAAAGCATTGCTCTGACTAGCGGGAAAAGCACTTTGAAAGGCACAGAAGAATATTATTTCCCTGAAGGCCTTACAATGTAATTGAAATAGTAGAAATTGTACGAAAACAGTGGGAGTTAACTGAAGTAACTGTGTTCTGTTTCAGCAAAACTAATTTTCTGTAATCACTTTTGTACTTGGCATTTTCAATCCTTTCAACTCTGAAGGGTCCTGTAATGCGTTGGCCAAGTTCCTCCAGCAGTTAAATTGTTAATTAACCAAATGGTAATTGCGGTGGGAAGGAATGAATTCATTTCTTCGAGCTTAATGAGTGCCTATTAAATAATTAAGCAAGCATATTGTAAACCCCATTCTCGGGGCTATTATTTTGTCATATTACCGTCAAGGTTGTTCTTTTGGTAATAAATGAAGTCTTCGTAGGCAAAAGGGCAGCCGTATTATAGTGGAGTAAATTTCCTTATCTGCCTTTGCTGAGATACTGCTGAAAGAGATAGGGAGACAAAAAACAGGTGATGTGTGGAAAATCATACAAAAGGTTTATTGATTTTTTTTTTTTTACTTGCTGTCGGAGATAAGAATCACTGAAAATTTCTGCGGATATGAGTCATCTAATTTCAAGCCTTTGCAACTCAACTTAAAAATCTAGGGGAATATGAGATTTGACAGGGCGACATTTAAAAATGCAGCCATCTCGTGAAAAATCTGAATAAGCTAGTACATAGGGAGGAAAAGAAATTCATGAGAGGCAATTTTTTTTTTTTTTTTTGTGACTCATTTATTTTTTATGATATCTTACAAAATTGAGTGTGCTTTAGAGTAAATTGCTGTCTGAACAATATATTTTTAGAAAAAAAGGAGCATCCAATATATTTGACTGCTATTTATATCTATAATATTGCTTTATTTTGTTATGCAGTGTACATGGGTTAACAAACACACAGAACCCCAGCAAGCTCTTTTTGGGAACCCCGGAGCCCCCACAAAATATATATGTATATAAGTGTCAAAAACGAGAGCTATTGAGCGTGGCAAATACAGTAGTAGTGTTAGGAAATGTGAACAGGGTCTGCCTTGTCGTGGCTCACAGGCTTACAATGCTTTGGCCATAGGGTTAAACTAAATTACCCCTTTTCAAGAGAATATATAAGTATTTTACTGTGTATTTTTGTCATATTGGATGTAGTATTGGGCTTCTCTGTCACAAGCAGTGTACATGGGGCAGAGAGTGAGCAAAGTGGGAATAGCTGTTAATTACGTTATGTTTTAACATGCAAGTAGAAGCCGCCTAGTGGTAATGTCATTGCCTTTGAAGCAGTTAAACCTGATTCAAATCCCATTGTCAGCTCCTTTTTCTGTAGAGATGGGCACATTTTTGGAATGAAAAATGAATCCGAAACAGATGGTCCGGTTCCTTTGGTCGGCAAATTTTAGTGCATCAATGTCAAAAAGGGCGATTTGCATATTGCGGATTTTTTTTTTATTACTATTATCAATACACTTCATCGATGAATTTGTAGAATCCAATCTTCGAAAATTCTTAAGAGTCCGCCAACGGATCGCTGAGTCCACAGATTGGATTCTACAAATCCGTCCATGGGTTGTATCCAATGGAGGTTGTTGATGAATCCGCCCTGATTAACACCAACCAAATCCGTTTGCGAATTTTACACCGCGAAACAGATTTGGAGTTGAAAAATGCGAGAATATCCGGGAATTCGCCCATCTCTACTTTTGGGAAAGCTTTAAGTGGCAAAGGCTTGTTCATAATAATAATAATAATAATAATAATAGCATGTTCTTGTATAGCGCTGCTAATTGTAAGCAGCGCTTTACAGAGACATTTTGCAGGCACAGGTCCCTGCCCCATAGAGCTTACAATCTGTTTTTGGTGCCTGAGGCACAGGGAGATAAAGTGGCTTGCCCAAGGTCACAAGGAGCCGACACCGGGAATTGAACCAGGCTCCCCTGCTTCACACTCAGTGCCAGTCAGTGTCTTTACTCCCTGAGCCACTCCTTCTCATGACAATTCTATATGCAGTGCCCCAATCCCAAGGGCCCCAATCGTGTGTATGGCGAAAAGCAAAACTGTTATATAAAGAGGAGGAAAAAGGGGTAAGGTTAATCATGGCCACAGCAAGAATGCAACTTATTAGACATATTTCACATCCATCCCATGTAATATATATTGTTAAGCTTTACTATACTGCATGAATATGGAACGACATGCATTTTCTTCAAATAATAAAGAGTAAAAGTGTTTTTTTTTTTCAAGTGTCTGTTATCATGGTATACAAAGTGGTGCTATATTAAAGAAGTTATTGCATATGTTAAGGTTATAGATGCTTATTGTACAGAAATGTTATTGTATTTTATGAAAAATACGCCGTACTGGGCATTTAATGCATTTAACACATTTTAAATATCTCTCTTTATATAAACTCTAAATAATCTCTCTATACACTGTATATAATAAACTGTGCAAGATATAGAAATCTTCACCCTTTTTTTTTGTGCTGTTACATCTCCCCCAATTATGTTTTGGCAAATACAGATTTGATCCGTTACATTGGCCACAGTGATAATGCCAAACAGAACCATAGAATGTCGACCGGACGCAGTGTTAATGCTGCGACAGGACATATGTTGCATTACTTCACAAAATACAATATCTTGCTAGTAGAGATATGAAACAAAAACAATTAGCAAAACAATTGCAAAGTTCGCCCCCAAACAATAGCAGGTAACATTATCAAAATGTGCATGGTACCCTGACCAACTTAAAGGTCACATTGAGGACGTAACTTTATCTTTTAATAAATATAATTATTTCGTTGAAAATTGTGCAACATTTTCCATTTTCTAAAAAAATTGAGGATGAGCATTTCTTGTCTTTACGTATTTTATCTTATTTAATTTCTATTTGAAAATATGGAGTTTGAATCTAACGGCTCTACTCGAAAAGTTTTGCAGGACACATAATCCCTGACCATTTAGTATGCTGTCAGATAAACCAATAGGTAGTAAGCAACTCTCCAAGGTCCTTAAGATACATTAATCATGGCTGCTTCATAGTTGCTGTCTATGGTACTGAAGGTATTACCTCATGCAGATTCCTTATGGTATCCCCACTCATATGGGGCATCCATGACCAGAATAACCAGATTTGGTTTGGTAACTATTATCTAATTCTTTAATAAAGTCAAGAGCATGGATGCTGTTTGCTGGTACCCGTGAGCATCCCTCTGGAACATGACCGTCCCAATCAATCAACTATTGTAATGTTCTATTTTTGCCTACAATCTAGGATATGGGATACCACAAATTCTTCCTGATCTTGCATAAGAACTAGTGGGGGTGGAAGTTCTACGGTACATACATGGGGACAGGATTGGCATTACAATTATTCAAAAGGGACATACATGTGATAAATGAGGGGGATTTTTAGAGATCCAGGTAGTCAGTTTTGATGCCACCAGATTGGCTTGTTCCAGGACTACAAATGGGTGCAAGAATCTATGATCCAATTTAGCAGATTGCTTCTGAGTAGAAACAAATTTGGTAGATAACCACACTTTGTCTACATAAGAGTAAGATGGTGCTGATCGACAACTGCTTGTACTGAAGGAAGTGTTTGCTTTATTCAGATGTCACTGCAACTCGCGCTGCAATTCCTGGAAACGGTATGCAAAAGAAAATCAGTAGCAACTGGAACAGTAAAGTCAGTTGAGTTAATTGGGTGTATTCATGGATGTTAACCATAATTAGTTTTAAAATGGGTCTTTCGAGTAGAGGAGAAAATGGAGTTGTTATATCTGCAAACTCTACAAAAGGAAGAAGGAAAACCCAATTGTTCTTTTAATGTCAGGAAACATCAAAGGTACTGTTCCAATATTTGGCTTACTTGCTCAGTTTGACCATTTGACAAGTTGTTAATATGTAGAATAGAGTGAAACATTTACCCCTGGAAGTTTAAATATTTACTTCCAGAAATATAAGACCAATTGGGAACAATTATAAGAAAAATTCAAATTGGGAAGTCCATGAATTTTGAACACATTTGAAAAACAGGGTTCTGTGGTTTGCTAAGCAGTGGGAAGAGTACTGTATGGACTGGAATAAAATTGGTCATCTTTGTGACATGGTAGACAATCACCAAACCATAATGACTTGATATATGTCTGGGATGGAGGATGATCAGTGATAAAATCCACACAAACTGTTGATCACAGTCAAGTAGCAGGGGGAGAGGTTGATGGGGGTCCATAAACATATTTTTACTAGCATAGAGGTCACAACTGGTAATCCTTCATTCCACACATTCGATCCTCTGAAATGTAGCTAGAGTACACCATTTTCTCACTCATGATGCAAATAAAATCCTTGTACATTAAATCATCTTGTCCCCCCTTAACTACTGAAGTTTTCTCCTACTGTAGCAGGCATTCCCGTGTCCCAACTCCAATACATACAAAATGCTGCTGCAAGACTTATCTACTGTATCTCACCACTCCATACTGTATCTGCTACTTCACTATGCAAATGTAAAGGACAATCAACCCTCACAGATCTAGGGATTGGTAGTCCTGAAAATGCCCCATTGTACGCACTCAGATCCTTCACTCTGGTAGTCAAGGGTTTAGGGAATAGTGCCCGGCTATGCTATAGAAATCCCTACACTGGCTTCCCATATATTCTAAAATTGAATTCAAAATCCTAGCTATGACATACAGTACAAAGCTCTCAACAATGATACCCCCCCTTAGATCTCAGTGATGATCTCCAAATTCACCCCTACTTTAAATGCCCCCTCCATTCTGCCCATGACCCCCAATGTCTTCTTCTCCCTTATTACCTCCTCTCAAGACTTCTCCCAGTGCAGCATTTAAAAATGCTTTTAAAGTACCCGCGTCACGTGACCGTTGGATTTAAATCCTGCAGGGGGATACCGGCACCCTATAACAGAGCCTGTTTCTCATGAAGTAGGGATCCCCAAGGCTGAAACCAATGCGATTCAGCTTAGGAGACCCCTGCTCATCTACACTAATATAAAACACACATATCAATAAAAAATTATTCATTACCGTAGTGACTATCCGCTATGTAATGAAGCTGCATTAATATAATTTTTATTAATAGTGTGTGTGGGAGCAGGGGGTCTCCCGAGATGAACCACATTGATTTCAGCCTCGGAGACCCCCTGCTTCCCGAGTTACAGGCCCAGATATGGGGTTTCGGTTTCTCCTCCATTATGTAAATGTTCCTCATGTGACGTGGACGCTTTAAAAATGGCGGCGACACTGGCATCCAATGTCCCATACCAGGGCCTGTAAGTCGGGAAGCAGGGGGTCCCTGAGCCAGAAATCAAAGTTGTTCATCTTTGGGAGACCCCCTGCTGTCGCACACTATTAATAAAAATTATATTAATGCAACTTCATTAACATAGCAGATAGCAGCTACGGTAATGAATCATTTTTATTGATAAGTGTGTTTCAATGGTTTGATTGGCATTTATTTATTTATTTATAAAAAATGTTTTACCAGGAAGTAATACATTGAGAGATACCTCTCGTTTTCAAGTATGTCCTGGGCACAGAGTTATAAAAAATACATGGTTACAATGAAAGAACAGGGTTATACAGTCACTTCACAGACATTTCATAGACAGATAAAGTAGGAAAATTGGGTACAGGGGATTAAGAGCTTGTGAGTTTCAGATAGAAATAGAGCAGCTTTAACATCAACTAACATCAGCGAACGGCAGCAAATGGTTCGCGCCCTTTGACTGCGCCAAAGGCTGTGCGCCTTTGGGGCAACGCAGATGTACGCTGGAGTGGGTGAGGTTGAATCTGATGCGTCTGTGAACAAAAAAGTATTTTCTTTGTGTCCCCATGACTCATTAACATTCCAGTGGGTGGGGTTGCTGATTCAACAAAGAACAAGCACATGTTAACCCTTAGCACGCTGGTCCTGTGCAGAGGGGAGCAGTTCTTGGGTGGGCCCCATCAGGCTATGCGCCTTTGGGGCAACGCAGATGTACGCTGGAGTGGGTGAGGTTAGTAATGTGTTCATTTAGCAATGTAATGTTGTTTTATTTGGGCCTGTGTTTTTTATTCCTTCAGCATTTCTTGCTATAGTGGTAAATCATTCCCATATTATATGAGCATGAGGTACCCACTGTACCAATGAGTGGGTGAAGGGTGGGGTAGTTGCCTGGGGAGGGTAGTTAGGTCTCCTGGGTGGGTAGTGGGAGAGGGTGTGTTAACCCCTTAATTACTTTAGCGTTAATAACCGATAAGGTGATTAAGGGTTAGGGGACATTAGATTGTATTTTTTAATGTACTGCATTGTTTGTGGCAACGGAGGACATGGACGGTGATGAGGATGAGCCTTCCCTATTCCTGGCAACCTTGGGTGTTAGTTGCTGAGCCTTCCTCGTTTGTGAGCCTTTCCTGTTCCTGAGCCTTCCCTGTGGCTTGCCTATCCCAGTGGCTGCCCTGTTCCGGGGCTAGTCTGTTGTTGTGGCTAGCCTGTTCATTTGGAATCCCTGTTGCTAACGCTGGACTGTGATCCGACGTCGCCACCTGCCGCTTGTCCTGACATTTTTCCAGTTGCCCGGACTTTGCATCACTGCCGCCTGTCCTGACCCTTTGCCTGTTGCCTGGAATTTGTACCACTACAACGAGCCCTGACCTCCTGTCTGCTTACCGACTACGGATATTCTAAGAGGACTCTGTCCCTGGGCTTTGGTCGGTTAAATTGCATCCCTACCTCAGCCCTCCGGGTCCGCTTCCTGATCGGAGACGAGCACCGTCACAAGTTCTTCCATTACAAAAGTTATGAGTCAGTGTTCCTGGTAGTAGACAGGTATAGAATAAAAAGGAGGGCCGGTGCACTGCAAAAGCCGATACAAAGAGCTGGACAAATAGCCGTGTAGACGTAAAAAAAACTTTTATTAAAAAAATCAGATAGTTCCAGCAGTCATCTCTGATGCATCTCACAACGCAATGGTACTTTATTCAAGAGTGACTGCAGGTAGATAAGGGGAATCCTTTTGTAGCGGTTTCCAGTAATTAATTAAATGTAGGTGAATGCAGGTAATTGCAAACATCACCTGAAACATGGCAATGTACCAGGAATTTATCAAGGAAATCCGCTACTATGAGAGATCTCCAAAATCTAATACATACATACTGTACATAGTGACATACAAAGTTACAAATGCATTGTACAGTATTCATTGCATTACACACCAGTGAATTTAAAGAAAAGGATAGATTGTTACAAACTGAAATAGATTCAATTTCAAAGGAAACTGAAACCAATAAATTGAAGAAATCTAAAAGAGACGAAGAAGATTATTTAAAAGGTGAACAAAGAAACTGGAATAAGGGGAGAAATTTCAAAAGGAATCAGGATAGATATAACAAGAAAGATAATTATCATTACAGAGGAAGAGAATAAGAAAAAGATAGAGAAAATTTCTTACAGAGAGAGAGATTAGAATCCCATGGATCACGAGAAAGGGGAGCAGCTAACTTTACCCCCATTAATCAACAAAAAAAGAGGGAAAAGAGAAGAAGAGAGATATCAGAAGAAAAAAGAAAAATCTCTGAAAGGGAGAAGGGAAGAGGAAAGGGAGAAAAGGGAGGCAAAGAGAGATGATCAGCAGGATAAATCAGAGGTTTTTTTAGGGGCAGAGGGTCCATCCACTTTGTGGGAGAACAAAAATCGTCATCTCCCACAAGTGGAAAAGGAGTCCAAGAACTTAAAAAGAGGAAGACCTTTAGAGGGAGCAGAGGCAGAAGGAAAAGAACGAGAACACAAAAAAAGTACAAGATAAATGATACATTTTTAATTTAAGTTCCACAGTTTTGACAGAACCCCAAAGGGAAGTTATATCCAAGGGGCTATCTTTTGCACCAGTAAGAGGTCACAATAATTTTGACCTCTACATTGATGCAAATAAATACTTGCGAAAACTGACCCTGAAACGATATTTCCTGGGAAGGAATGTAGAACCTAGGTTTGATGTAGGGATTCCATTAGTGGTGCAGAAAGAGAGGAATTTTGTACATACAGATTTGAAACCCAGATCATCGTTCTACCCCTAGTTCGCCAAGGGCAACAATTTGGAAGTGTTCTTCAAGATGATCACTAGTGATTTTGAGGATCTAATGAAGAGCCAAAACAAAACTAAAGATAATCTCACAAAAAGAGAAAAAGATGCATTAAGGGAACTGGTGGAGAATGATGATCTGGTTATCAAACAAGCCGACAAGGGAGGAGGCGTTGTCCTTATGGACAAAGGAGATTATGACAAAGAGTCATTACGCCTCCTCGAGGATAGAACTACCTATACGAAACTCAGGTCTGACCCATTAAAAGAATATACAGCACAACTAAAATGTATCCTTTTCTCCTTTTGTATGTGTTTTCTGATTCACCAATCACTACGCCTCTCTGTTTCTCTTTACAGCACTCATAAAATGCCTATAGAAATGTGTACATATTTCATGAAATGGATCTTACAGGTGAGCTGTAGTGTGCGGGGACAAAAAATGATGTGGGCCATTTTGACTCAGTGGTGCTATTCCATTAAACCCTTCCCAGCACCAAGACTCTTCATAGGCTATTAAAGTAAATGGGCCATAAGGTATCTTCCAACGCTAGAAGGTGTCTTATAAAAATAGCATTGCTTAGTAGGGTCATACCATTTTGAAAATGTAAAAAATTATCCATTGTAAAATGTATAATCGATCAATTGTACAAAATATGATCTTTTTTTTATTCCAATTCAAAAACAATTTTTAAAACATCTTATACTATAAAGCTGCACCACGAACCCTTCGGCTAAATCGCCATGCCTTGGCTCATTGCTGTATTTGCTGGAAGCGTTTGACAGATGTTATCATTTTTTGTTTTTCCCATATTTAAATATCTAACATTTTCTTGTAGCTTACCAAAGAGATCCATGCATCATTCGGAGACTTTAATAAGCGAGGCCTCGCTGTGTAAAGGTTTGAGTGGAACTAATGCACTACTATGCATAACATACCATTTCAAGTGTACTGATCTCTGTGGGATGGAGAGTTATTAATTGCTTCCAGAGTAATATGCTCATTCGTTAATTCTGAATCTTGCCACTCCTGATGTGAATTTGAGCATTTTTAGTGTACCTGTCTAAACTCAATTACTTTTAACTTCAGTGATATAAGGCTGCCTGTTCTTTTTTATTATGCCAACAGCACTTCACTAAAGGTTCAAAAGAAGTGCCATCTATCAGTTCTGATGAGAAATCAAGATAGGGCGCCTGTTATTTGTCATCGTCTAGTAGAAATTATAAGTGCTTTAGCCCATCAGAAGGAAAGCCGCACAGCGGTACAGTACTTCATGGAATATTGCCAGCATTATACAAGTGTCTGAAATAACTCTATCGTTGACCTTGTAACTAGTCTGGTTTCTCATAATCTTCTGTTGGAAAATAATAATTCAAAAGCAGTTCATAAAAAATATCACGCAGTATGATTAAGGGACTCTTAACATGCTGTGTACGGCTTTTTAATTACATTCTTCTAATCTGCTTCAGATGATCAATGTTTTCATTACAGCTTAATGTTGTAGTAAGTTTAAAATGCTACAATTGGTTCAATTTTCCTTCCTGTGTGCCTGGTTTCATGGCCAGGCATGTCAATGAGCTCAAGACTTATGGAACAATATAACGCAAAGCAGTTATGAATGGGTTCATAATTTGGCATTGTACACAATCAGTGAGATATTTGGCTTGCATTCAATTCTTTGTAATATTGGTAGTAGTGGTGAAGACATCGTTCACTAAACAAAATATATTCGCTTCTTTATTTCAAGTGGTGCCCTCTAGCGAAATGAATGCCACAGTTATCTTGTTACCCTGTTCTTCTCAAATGTCTTTACATTAAAAATACATTTGCAGTTGTATTATTAGCTTTCACCTCAACAAAGGTTCAATTTCAATTAAATGATAGCAATGCATACAATATAGAATAACCATAATAGTGTTTTTTTTCATGTTCAGGCATATCATTGACAGTGTAGACTTTTGCAGACTTGAGTCTCTGCCCTACAGAGCTTGCAATCTATTTTTTTTGGTGCCTGAGGCACAGGGAGATAAAGTAAATTACCCAAGGTGCCAAGGAGCGGACACTAGGATATGTATTCAGGAGTACTTGTACATGGCCATACGGTACATAAAAACCATACTTTCCACCTAAACTGTGCATTGTGTCAATGTGGTTATTTCTGTCCCCAACACAGTGTATTGGGACGACTAGTAAGTGACATAATAAAAAAAAGTCTAAACAACAAATCTGTAAAGTACTATTTTCAAAGAACCTACTGTACTCATCTCAAATAATGGCTCAAGGCAAATGGGGGGAAAGCATGTGTTTGCAAGCTGTGTCTAACAATGAATTGGCTTCCAGTGTGCTTTGTACTGTGTTCCATGTATTTAAGGCTTTCTATTCTATATTTGATAGGGTTGCAAAGGACTGAATTGTAAAAAAAATATATATTTTTTCATTCCATTGAGGGGATTCGCTCCTCTTTTTAGAGTTGTTTTCGGTCAATGTTCTGTATACAGTACTGTATATTCCAGTGAACACAACTGTATAAACAAACTTTTGGATTTGATTGCACCATTTGTTTTGTTCTATACTTATTTTGTAGTGTGCATTGTAGATACATTCTATTAATGTTATGGGTGCCAGTAACATGTCAGTTGGGTCTAGCACTTTATTGATACATTTCATGGTATGGTCATGTTTTACAGTGTTTACTGGGGTCCTTCTTTGTATGGAGATTCTGATGACTTTTTCCCCTTTTTTCTGTACTATTTTTTTTAGTGCTAGGTAAATGGAGTTTACCTTAATGTTCTTAGCGTGGTTAAATAATTTTTCGGTCAAAAGATTAACTTTTAATAACATATATATGGTAGCACCCTTTTGCAGTGCACTTATAAGATGTAATTTGAAATTTGCACAATGCAACCAAATTACTCCTTTGTAAAACTAAGACTTGGACTACAACATTTTTCATTGATTTCCTGAAACGTAACAATTCTAGTACCTTTTCAAGCTTTTAAAGTTGGAATGCACACTAACTTTTGGGTGGAAGTGCGGGGTCATCATACTGTATGATGAGACTTTTCATCAAAAGATCGAGGGACATAAGCAAGGGCAATTGGATACCAATGACATTGACTTGTGGTTACCACTGATGAGTCGAATTGCCCTTTCTGTTTAATAAAATCTAGTGCTGGTGTGTAGAGATGCACAACATTTTTCAAAATACATTTTCAAATTTTTTTTACCCAAAATTGATTCCTGGAGAACCATTTCCCCAATCAATTCACTTTCCGTCATTGAATCGCAGCTCGTTCACAATTAAAAAGTGATTCTCCAATGCGTCTATGGCAGAACCTCGATTTCAGGCTCTGGGTAGGAGTTAGAATCATTCATTGAAATGCTTGGTGAATTTCTTACTGTATCGTGACTGAGCTCTGACCGATTTGCAATTTTGTAGACCAAAATGTGCATGGTTCGCAAGCTCAATCACAGGCTGTGCCCATCTCTACAGGTGGGGAGCAGCAGAATGCAAGCTCAGGCATGAGTGCTCCTGTGTGGAGCCTCTTTTTGCTTTTTAGTAGATAGAAAGGTGTTTGTATGCAAGGCTGGTGCAAAGTGCCTTGACACTAGTGAAAGGAGACATGATGCTTCCATTGCTAGAATGGTATCTCAATAGAAAGGCAGCGGTTTTATTTTTTGGAAGCTTTTCTGAAAGTGTTAATATCTGGAAGGTTATTTGCATGAAGCTTGTTAAAGAATTAGCTTTGGGTTGTACAGGAGGCCCATTTATAGGGAAGCCCACTGGGTCTTATGAGTGTCTCCTTTAGGCATTGTTCTGGAGAAAGAGCCAGGATTGTTTTACTTGCTACAGCACCTTTCCTTTCCCTAGGGTAGGCGGTTAATGACGGTGTTGGCCAGGAGTTGTGTTCAGTTAATTATACTTTCTTGATGATGCCACAGCTGTGGTTAAATGGAGCAAACAAGGCAACGTTGAGATTTTCACAAAGCACCAGTACACTAATTTCATCTGTTAGGTTGTTTTTTTTTATTGGTTCATACTTTATTGATTGATATGTACCAATGCACTAATGTTTGTGCTTACTTTGAGTCTTTTAGTTCTTGTGGGAGTTGGCAGTGTGGGATGTAACAAGTCTGGATATAATAGTGCATTATGTGAATGATTTCCTATTCATCTGCCATGTAGCAGCTTGCTTGTATGTTTTGAGGGTATGGCACTGGGCTTTGACATTCCCTTAGCAAAGGAAAAAGTCAAGGTCACCTACACTTCTTAGTGCTCCCTTATTTTTAAGATCAATAGACAAAATGGTGTCCTGAGTGCTCTGTAAAGGGCCGTTAGTTTGTGTTATCCCAAGGCCAACTTAAGGGTGTAACCTAGCCTCAGGTAAATAACATTCTGAGCCAATGGAGTTTTGGTAAATACCCTTACTAAAAATGGTGTTTTGCCCTGTTTGGGAGCATTCCCCAGGTGGTCGTGTACTAACTGATATCTGCTGGGTGGCTTTATCCACCCCGAGCTGCAGTTGGTCACAAACTGCATCAACGATGTAGGTTTTCAGCATGTAATTGGCCAGTCTGTCTTAGTGTGGTTGGATTGTAGTTATGGCATGTCATGGGTTTAATAAATAGCTGTGGCATTCATCCAAACTTCTTGTTGTGTATTTATTTGGGTGCCTCGAGGAGCATAATTGTGTCTGTCCTAGTCAGATTGTAGCACAGCAAATATTTGTTTTTGTTTTACCGTTTGATACCTTTTTTTATGACAAGGACACTTATTCAATTGGATGATAAAAAAAGGTCTGACTTTGTCTCTTGTCCTTAGATTCAAACCAGTTTAGTCGTTGCATATGAAATCTTTCTTCTGTAGGCTACTGTAGAATGTTACAGTTTGAAATTAGTACCAGTTCATGCATAACCTAATTTCCATCTCAAATTAAACTTTTTTAAATACGTTAAATAAACTTCTCTGAGTACATATATATATATATTTATTTAGATTTGACACCTCATATTGCATATACAGTAAGAAACGTTTTCAGTCCTGTCATCCATCCTGAACTACGACAATGGAATTTAGACCAGGATCTACTCTAAACCAGGGGGCTAGTCCCCCAAACAGGTCAGATTTTCAGGATATCAGTGCTTTACCACAGGCGGCTCATTCAGTCCCTGCTTCAGCACAGGTGGCTCAATCAGTCCTGCTTTAGCACAGTTGGTTCATTCAGTCCCTGCTTCACCACAGGTCTTTGACTGAGCCTCTGATTGAGCCACCTGTGCTGATGCTGGGATATCCTGAAAATCTAACTTGTGGGGGAGGAGGAGAGGAGAGAGGACTTGAGGACTGGAGTTGAGCACCCCTGCTCAATACTGTTGCATTCAAAACTGGAACATTCTCACAAAAAAGTGCATAGGTTACAGTTCTAATAAGTTATTAGTGGGCATGCATCAAAGCATTCCACCATATTTCACAAGCAGATGTGGCGGTGTGTATTAAATTGCCACATGAACTTCTTGCTATACATTACATTATACAACTTTCTTCTTTTCTTTTTTTTTATCAAAGAAGGGATGACAGACAATGCTCTTGATAACAGAACAGTTTTCTTGAGAAACCTAATCAATGAAAAAAGTAATACTGAAAGGCTTTCATGTCATATTTAATGATATATTATGTGGCAATATGAGTTAATGTTCGCCCCCCTCTCTCCAGAAATCTAGTATAAGATACCTGTGCTCATCATTTTGCTGTTGGTCCCTATCAAGTGGCGCCAATTATATCATTTTAAGAACATCTCCATTATTCTGTAGAACAATGTAGTTCTTTTCAGTTGTGCAAGGTGTGAACATGATGTGATTCTTTAATATGAATTAATTTGAATGTCTGTCAGTCCCTGAAAACACAAAGGAATGCTATTATCCACATTTGAATGAATACTGTCATCATTTCATACGAACTGTTCAAAATATGCAAAAGTATTAAAAATAATGAAAACATCATGTTTTCTGATACTTTTCATGAATCCTTTTTAAAGTGTGACTCTTAGATTCCTTTCTTGTTGGTTCTCTTTTATATGTGAAAATTACCGTAGCATTGAAACATAATTGCTCTAGATTTATCAAATGAAAAACTCCTAATTGTTTGAATGAGGCCCCTTTTCTTCAATAAATGTAATGCTACGTATGTCTGCACTGGTTCGTGCTGTAGTTTTATAGCTGGGAGACTTTAGTAAATATATCCCTTTTTCTAGTTCTAAGTGTAACGGTGTTTCCCCCACCCAATCGCAAATAGGGCCCATTACCGTTTGTGTGGTGCATATACCTGTGGGAAACAAGAGGGCTGTGTCGTCCCCCGATGGTAGTGGGGACACAGGACTAGGCTTCTGGGGTTCATACCCCACATATCTCCTTAGCAGTGCAACGCCTCCATCTGCCGTAGGCTCTAGGAACTGAAGGTGATCTCTCACGGTAGAACTTATTACCTCTCCCCCCAGTAAGGTCACGCACAAGGCAGTAGGTACTGTATATTGCAAACAGGAACAGGTTTATTACTATACTCTGCAGTAACAGGAACAAGGCAGGTTCTGCCCAATACAGTCTCTCAGGATTCACCGGATGATGGTCCCTGGATCGCCACTACAGGCCAAGGGAACCCGCAGCTGTCCTAGCTCTTCCCCACCTCCCTAGCGGAGGCAGAGGTAAGGTACACACTCACTCTCCCCCAAGGGGAAGAGGAATAGAATAGGCCCAATATGCAGCCTCTCCAATGTGTGAACTGTCTTCCTCAAGTGGGGGAAGGCACTCCTAACTTTAGGGAGGTCCTACCTTTAAGTACAGCCAGGAGGCGGGCACCCCGTTGACCCAGCTACAACAGGATGTTGCCACCACCAGCTGTCACTCAAATGCAGTTCCAAAGGTGAGGTGGAAAACCCCATACCAACTACTGGAAACCTGATAGTACCAAGGTTTACTGCCAGCCCATTAGGCAGAATAGTAGCCAGGGTTGGCCCTGCTACATAAGCAATGTTGTAGAATACCGTAACCAGGAGAGGACAGAATATCTCTCCCTCTCTCCCCCTCCCCCTCTCTTTCTCTCTCCCCCTCCTTTCTCCCTCTCCCTCCCTCTCTCGGCGCTGGACACAGACGGGTCCTCTTCCACAGTTCTGCGGTACCCGGTTGCAGGAGAGCCGGGCAGGTATTAATCAAGTCACCAAGTGCACCACCTATACATTTCAACTTAGTGGGCAGCGCTGTCCCACACGTGGGTGGGGTTGCGGGACTCTTGGGACTTTTGGGTACAAGGACTTTGGGAATACAGTGTGGGGTTAAGGCCCTGCAAGGTGTGTGGATAGTTGTGCTTATTAGTGTTACAGGGTGACACTGATGTTATGCACTGTTGATGTCATATGGTTGATGCATGTATATTGTGTGATGTTATTATCTGCATATAGTTAACTATTATACTTATACTCCGGTGTATGTGGTTACTATATGTGGGTCCTGTGTGGGGTACATTCTACACTCCTAGAATCCTACATAGGTGAAAGCGCCGTAAGTAAGATCATTCCAGAGGATTCACCCCAGGCTCTCATTAGCAGAGGCTAAGGCCTCTTGTGAGCCTGACAGGTATAAAGCACCACACACCTGGTAACACATAGGTTCCCCCTCACATGCACTCTATCTGCGATTGGGGGTGGGGGATTACCCATTACAGCTTAATACCCCTCTTTGGCCTTGATTCATTAAAGGTCTGTAACAGTGTTTCAACCCCCTACCCCAATCGCAAATAGGGGCCATTACAGGGTGTATGTAGTGCATACCTGCTGGTAACAAGATGGCTGAGTCTTCCGCGATGACTCGGGGACACAGAAATAGGCTTCAGGGGTTCATACCCCACATAATACTTATTAGTGCAGCACCTCCATCTGCCGTAGGCTCCAGGAATTTGGAGATTATCTCCCACGGTAGAACGGTAACTCCTCCCCCAGTTAGATCACACACCAGGCAGGAGGTATATTGCAAACAGGAATGGTTTATTACTACACACATTGCAGTAACACAACAGCTACTCAGCAGTCTTCTGCCGGATACAGTCTCCTTAGATCAGCTCTCACAGGAGATGGTACCTGGTACCACTACAGCTGTCCTAGCTCTTCCCCACCTCCCCGTTGTCCCAGCTACCCAAGGATTTACAACCCCCTGCTGTCACTCAAGTGCAGTACCAAAGCTGAAGGGGAAAACCCCATACCAACCTGTAAACCGCAAACCAACCTGTTCAGGCAACCTGTAAATACCAGGGTTTACTGCCAGCCCATTGGGTAGAATAGTAGCCAGGGGGTACCCCAGTACAGGTCTATAAATGCCCCATACCATATAGGAATAGATTACAGTCCTAATAGCCAAAGTTGGCAAGTAGGGATGTCGCCTTCACCACCCTGACTCCACCACACCTAGCAACCTCTCCCAGCCATCTCCCAAGTATTAGAATGCTTTTCAATGGACAAAGTCTTATTGGGCACATTTGTCTAATAGGACTATTGCCCATTACAGTGGGTGGGGGGCAACTCTTGTTGGGGGTAGCGTGGTAGGTTATGGGGGTATTTTCCCCGGGGTGTGTGGTTAGGGTTGTCATTTAACACATTACTGTATTATAGACCACATTAATTCCTGCATCGCGATTATGGCCAAATATTACACCCGCTAAATTATTACTGCGTTTTTAATATATCAATTTTAAAATTGTTGTAGTAACAATCGTAATTTACAGGGGGATTATTCCTTTTTATCCTTGTCTGTCAATGGTTAAATAAACATTTTTCTATCTCAGCACAGTCCAGCCTTACGCAGTTTTTTGCCCTGCGGTGCCTGCTGATTTTCCTCTCTTCAGTGAGAGGTTTCCCTTGGACAGTTTGCACAGCCAGGAGCACGCTCACCCGGATGGAGTCATCAGATGCAGTCAGTGGACATTAAAGTCTCTTGTTGACGGAGTTACCCCGGGTGGATTGGCCACATATGCGGGTTTTCATTGACAGGGGTCCGGTGCCAGTCATCCCTGTCTCATTTACATCATACCGCCAGGCTATTCCCCACACTAGGGGTTAAAGTTGTTAGACTTGGCTTCGTTCCCTCATATCGTACATCTGACTCTACTATCCGGATGTATTGTCAATACTGAGACGCTACACATCTTGGGACTATATACTCTGCAGCATTCGTCATTTGGGGTGATTGTTTGCCTCATCTCCTCTCTAACACATTATTAAAGACCACATTAATTCCTGCATCACGATTTTGGCCAAATATTTCACCCGCTAAATTATTACTGTGTTTTTAATATATCAATCTTAAAATTGTTGTAGTAACAATCATAATTTTTTTTGTTTTGAGGGTGCAATTTTAACTCCACTTTAATGGAGTTTGACGTATCTGGCCCACAGTCATAAAAAATGCATATTTATTACAGTAAAGTACAGAAACATAGTGTACAGCAAATTGGTCACTGGTTTATTATAATAATTCTAAGTTTATACGATAACATAAATAACAAAGACTTCCCCCTGAAAAAATACAATCTTTCTCCACCAACATATCCGCTAGTAAGATAATCAAGGAATCGATGCATTAATTAAACGCTGATTTACTCTGTCAGAACTCTGCTGCATATGTGCTCTCTGTGTCTACGGGCAGGGCTGCTCAATCCCTACTGAGATAGGGGAGACTGTCCAGGCATTGCTGGAGTCAGAGGCAGCCACTCCGTTCAATGCTGGGATGGGATATAGGAGCCTGTAAATCCTTATTATGATAGTGGGAGGTGTTTTATTATGCATGCTAAGTTGGGAATTGCTTACTGACCAAGAACTATAGTTATATTTGAAAGTAAGCCCTCTTCAGTTTCAGAGTTGTAAATATTAACTGTATGTAACCCGGTCCCTTTTCCTTTCTACCTTGCCAGTGCACCATTTGTATTGTATCTCCAAGTATCATAAAGTGTACAGTACTTCCAGCTCGTTATTATAGCTGAGGCATACATTTCTGAATATTTCCCATCTGGTCACCAGTTCTTCCAAGATATCCCAAAACACAATGCATATGTTACCTTCATGAAGGCCAGTGGAATCAACTGGGTCAGAACACCTCATAGTAAAATACTGTATTGGGTGCTTGTACTGTTGGGAATACAGTAGTACATGATTTTGATATGTGCTTTTGTGTGTATTTCTGTTTTTCCAGCCAACAACCATATTTCTCTCACTTCTTTTAGATCCCCTAAATTTGAGCCCCAACTAATTGGTCTGGAATGCACTAAAGCATCATCAGAAAATGTGGCTCATTCAGTGGCTTAGTCGAGAACTCCACCACCTGTGCTGAAGCAAGGATATCTTTAAAACTGTCCCTTGAGGACTGGAGTTGGCTACCCCTCTGCTATTAATTTTTTTTCTTATTCCGAAACAGTGCTTTATCGTTGTGACAGCCTTTCTGGACAAATTAGTTGCCGGTTCTTCGACTGTCAGTAGAAACTACTTATTTGTTGGCTCGTATAATATCACACAATAGTGTGAGAATTAAATTGGCCTGGCATTACGGTTATTCACTGCAGTTTGACAATACTAGGACAATGTGATGACAAAATTCACGCATTGATGGTGTCAAATTTTGTTTTCCCCGTGTTTCATTCCGTGTTATGAATCTTTGTCTTATTAGGTTTACTCACTCATCCCAAACGAGGTATATAATATACAGTAGTGTTTCCTTAGAAAACATCGACCTCTTAATACATCATTGCTTTTAATGTAATCCTTTGAAACTTCTACAATAGACACTAACGGGATGTAAAGTAATGTGTAGTATGAATTCACACAATAATATGTATTATTGTATTGAATGTCAAGGGAAGCAAGTTAAAAGCTATAATGTAAGTAAAGTCATAATCGAACAGGCTGTACAATATTATATCATAGCAAATATAATTTCCCCATTTCAAATGAAAAAAAAATACTATTTTGATTTGTTTTTAGTTTATATGGAGAGCTGGGGCAGGACTTATCTGATAATAAATGAATGTGATGGCAATGTCTATTTAAGTGTGTTAGTAGTGACAGAAAATCATTAAAAACTAAAAGTGCATGATCTATGTGAAAATGGGTTTGTAGATCAAATTAAAACAGGAGAGAAAAGCCAACTGTCAAATGAGCACCTTCGAATCTATTATATCACTCCCATTGATGGAAAATGACTAGCAGTCCAGCAATGTTTCTATATATCGATGATACAATTGCATTTTTCATTATATTCTCTTATTATTAATATTGTATTCTTACAATGTAGGATAAACGTAATAGCTTCCCAGATAGAGACCATGAGGTCATTTATCAATTAAATATTGATATTAAACATAGCAAGTAAACAATCAGGATATAGTTTTCTTGACTAGATATGGGGCCAGCCTTACAATATATGTGTATGTCAAACTCACCATAGCACAATGAATGCTAATGTTAAGTCCTTATCTAACATAGCAATAAATGATGCAGAAATGACAGAAGGGACACTGACACTAATCAGGCAGGTTTCCTGTGTGTGGAAAAGGGAAGTTTAGGAATTTTGCAATACAGTACAGGTGTAGCAAGACTTTACTTGTGGCCACAGAGAAAAATGGGGAAACCCATGGTTCAAATGCGGACCTTTTTTGCGGCCACGAGGACAGCAAGTTTTAAGGATTAATGCTGCAGGGTTTAATGCTTTTGAATGGGACCCCTGTAGCGTTAGTCCTTTGCTTGAATGGGAGAGAACATACGGAAAGCTCATCTTCCAGAGGAGCTGCACAGACCTCTACTGTCGGGTCCTTGTCTCTCTACCTGGATCAGTGTCTCTGAAGCGCTGGTAAGATGCCAAGCTTATTTCCTTCACCCTGGATGCCCTTATATTGGGCTGTACATCATGAGGGAGAGGATATAGGGTCCTATTTGGTCAACTACATCATCAAAGGGGTTGGACAGGACAGGGGGACACCAAGTCTTCCTGCATCTGTATACATTTTTAATAATGATTTGGTGTGTCAGTTTTGACCTGTAGAGAGAGGCTGTTTCATCCAGCTGATGGTGTTGGTGGTCCACGACCATTAGATCTAACCCAACGGCTGGATATCTGGATATCTTGGTCTGCGTTCTCCAATTTTCGAAGCACATATGTAAGTTTTGCTACACTATCAATGTATAATTGTTTTTATCATGTTGTCCTTTACAGGACTTTCTTAACAATACAAACCATATATGTTTCAAAACTGTTCCTCAGTGTGCTTTCTTCCTTTTTGTCTGTGTGTTTCTGTGAGTTCCCTTTTGGGAGCTCACATTACATGAGACTCTGGGGTCGTCCATGGGAATGGCTGCTCGGGAATTACAGTTGTACAGGTGCGCCGACGAGTTTTCTAAATCTTGCCTTAAACTTGCCTTGGAAAATATGGGGCTATCACCAACAAGATCCAGGTACATGCTGGGTACATGCTGGGTACATTTCAGTGATATTTCTGCAGACAGAGTAATGGCCCATCGGATTAACACAGCAGGGGTCCCTGGCAGTCCCATTAAGTTTGAATGGGACTGCCAGGGACCCCCGCTGTTAATCCGATGGGCCTTTAGTCTGTCTGCAGAAATGTCACTGAAATGTTGCAGCATGTACCCAGCATGTACCTGGGTCTTGTTGGTGATTGCCCCAGATTTGTTTTAGAATACTCGTCGGCACTACAGTATATACACAATTGTGGCTCACCAATAGTGTTGATATCCTTATCTACTATATCATCTATGTAACCCGTACACTATTTTTTTCAGAATAAGTTACACTTTTAGTAGGTGTGGGGGGCAAATTAATATTAGGTCATGTGACTTAACCAATTTCTTTAACTTGCAAAACATATTGGGATTTTGTTTATTCTTTGCAAAGCAGTATGTACAGTAATATGGCTTTCTAAAGCTGTATAAATGGACTATATTATTCACCATATAATCTGTAATTTTCTCTACTTTAAGACAATGTAACACCAAATGCATTTTATGTTTTAATACGAGAAAATGGTGGTAGCTCCCAAAGTACTGTACCGTAGCATTACACAGATTTTGACGCACCACTACTTTCTCATGTAATTACAGTAACTAAACAAGGATGCACCCAGACACCACTTATATGTTCTAAAAGCAGACAGCCAGAAGTGTCCTGCAATTGATCACTTTGAAGTGTTATTCTGTACAAAGGCTGACTTTATAGATGGCTCCTTTTGTATGACAGATAAAATTAAAACTCTTAGATTCTTCTGCACCAGAGTTATGTGCATTCTCTCCCTAAATCCCAAAAGGCAGAGTTTTAGTCTTACAAATATGAGGAGATCCTACAGTAAATGGCAGAGGGCACTACCAATGTCAATCAAAGGTTACCCCACATTTATAGAAAAATACAAATGAGCCAGTAGGGTCCTGTGAAATACAAGTGTTCAAATGAAGTGCAAATGTTTAGATATTAATATTTATAAAAAAAGCTCATATGTGTATGTGTTATATATATATATATATATATATATATATATGCACAATTAAACAGACAAAAAAAACTGCGCCCCTCAGGTAACTGTCTCTCCCAACACTTAGATGGTATGTGTAATAAATGAATTTAATACATATATATAAGTGACCAATTTGATGTCAGCAGCGTTTCCAATGTCCCAGCAGCAGCCAAGGTATGAACGAGTATATTTACAGACTGTCAGTAGCTCACACTAACATTCCCTTAGGGGTGCTACTCGTTCACACCTTGGCTGCCGCTGGGACATTGGAAACGCTGCTGCGCTTTGGCGAATTGATACATCAGCCCATTCTCCTCTACGGGGTCACGTTGCCATTTCCTCCCGTCCGGAGTTGCTGTGGTGAGCGGTGAACATCCGGGTCACATCGGGAGAGGTTGTGTTACCTTCTGAGACCCCTGCTGGACGGTGGCTCAGACACACTGGGACTTCACTGAGGAAATATTTGGCGTGTGAGCAGAGAAGTGTCTCCCGGCAGTTGGCGAATGAGTATACTCATTACATGCTTATTTTTCACATATGTTTGTGAGTTTAAATTTGTTGGACTTAGTACTGGTTATTAAATGTATATTTTCATATTACACTAGGATCGGGCGCTTTCTTTCTTATCGTTATATATATATATATTTACACATATATGTATGTATGTATGTATGTATGTATATGTATATGTATATGTGTATATGTGTATATGTGTATATGTGTATATGTGTATACGTGTACGTATATACATGTACATATATACATGTACGTATATAGACATGTACATATATACATGTACATATATACGTATATATATACGTATATACATGTACATATATACGTTTATACATGTACATATATACGTATATACATGTACATATATACGTATATACATGTACATCTATACGTATATACATGTACATCTATACGTATATACATGTACATATATACGTATATACATGTACATATATACGTATATACATGTACATATATACGTATATACATGTACATATATACGTATATACATGTACATATATACGTATATACATGTACATATATACGTATATACATGTACATATATACGTATATACATGTACATATATACGTATATACATGTACATATATATACATGTACATATATACATATATATACATGTACATATATACATATATATACATGTACATATATATACATGTACATATATATACATGTACATATATATACATGTACATATATATACATGTACATATATATACATGTACATATATACATGTACATATATACATGTACATATATACATATATATATATATATATATATATGTACATATATACATATATATATATATATATACATATATATATATGTACATATATACATATATATATATATATATATATATGTACATATATATATATATATATATGTACATATATACATATATATATATATGTACATATATACATATATATATATATGTACATATATACATATATATATATATGTACATATATACATATATATATATATGTGTACATATATACATATATATATATATATATATGTACATATATACATATATATGTACATATATACATATATATATACATATATATGTACATATATACATATATATATACATATATATGTACATATATACATACATATACAATGAAGATCTGCGCCTGTGTGGAGATGTCAGAGAGTAAGGTGGATTGAATAATATAAATTATTAGTATTGATTACATGAATATATTAACCACTAACATTAATAAAACCTGACAAATAGATGTCTAGCCATATAAAATATATATACAAAAACATATATAGTGCAATTGAACCTCCTATAGGTGCACAATACAAGCTGTCCTTTTGAGTCCCAAAACAATGTCCAATTGAGGGGAACAAATAAAGCACTATCAGGAAACAGGCAGCTTCTTCAACGAGGGTGCAACGACCTCCCTCACCACCTGCATAGAAAAAAAAAAAGAGAAAAAGCCCCGATTCCTAGTGCATTACTGTGCAATAAAATATTTAATTTCCCAAAAAGGCTCATAAAATGAACTCACAAACATAGATAGATAAAAAGCATGTTATGAGATAATACTCATGCTCCAAAGGATCAGCAACCGCCGCTTCTCTGCTACACTGCTCCGTGGCTTCACCGTGTCCAAACTTGTCCTCGTGGTTCACCGTCAAACAGGAACTCACGAAATCGGGCTCACCGCAACTCCTCTCCCCGGTCACACACCAACAGATGAACTTTGGTTCCCTCCGGGGACGATAGATGTGGCGGGACTGCAAATGACGTCACCCGATCAAATTCAAAGGACAAATGGGCTAGGATTTACCAACAGATCTGCCAGCAGCATTGGAGGATCAACTGCACAACTGTCCCTACGCATTTCATCAGATTAACTGACTTCTTCGGGGTGGGCTCTGGGTCCCTTATTATGCATATATATACACCCACGAGTCCAATTGGCTAAATTGAAAGTGATCAGCAAAACCTGTGTAAACATGACTATATACTCTGACCATACTATAATCCTTTGTATGGCTAAGAGATAGTATGTGCTACTATTAACAATACCAAGTATAAAAATATTTTTACATTTAAAACCATTATGCACATAATGAAAAATAAAAATAAAAACTATCATATACTATATCCACTAGAATAAAGAAACATACTGTAGAACATGTACACATGTTAAATACCTCAAATCAACTGAATACAAAGGCAAACAATTAGATGTTAGTATCTGGCTTGAGGAGAGTAAATCAGACATATATCCTACTTAAAAATGTGAATAATAAAAGAAAATTTGTAAACGTATATATATATATATATATCAAGACATATAGTCTAATCAATGATTGTTATAAAAGCAAACAAAATGCTGATTATGAAAAAGAAAATAATAAATGAAATAATAAAAAATGAAAAAATGAAATAAAAATGAAATATAATGAAATAAAAATACAAAAAATATATGGTATTTGTGTCCATGTTATAATAACCATTTTTGTGAGTTTAAATTTGTTGGACTTAGTACTGGTTATTAAATGTATATTTTCATATTACACTAGGATCGGGCGCTTTCTTTCTTATCGTTATATATATATATATATATATATATATATATATATATATATATATATATATATATATTTTTTTTTTTAAATCGCAGGGAGGCTGGGGGAAATAATTCATTCATGGTCAGAGGGTTAAGAGGGACCATCTCAAACATAAATACTCCCACTGATCACCCCCACATGGTCCCTATCTGTAATGATGATCTAAAGAGTTATGTTCCCTGCTCATCTCCTGTAGAGAGCAGGCTTCAGGCTGCCATGGGGGTATCATTTCCTGTATGTCTGAGTGATGACATCATCACCTAGAGACAGATGCCGATGGAAGACAGCATGGAGCCCACCGCTAAGAAACAAATACATTTGGTAAGACTCAGATCCCTTTCTGCTGCAGGAGGGAAAGGGGGAGGGGGGGAACTAGAGGACGTTTAACCCTTTAGGTACCCAGGGACACAGGCACTATATCATGGGTTCTGTCCCATGACATACAGTAGTACTGTAGCTATGTCCAAATACCTGTAGCCCAGTCCTCTTGGACTACTGATTCCCTGACCCCTCCAACACTGTAAGTCCCAGTAAGGAGTGGGCAGTGTTGGGGATAAATCATGCTGGGCCTGTTATGTTGTTCTATGTGTTATGTTACCAATAGAGTTCAGGATTAGCCTGCTATTGTGAGGGGGGTCTATGACAGTGTGTAAGCCGGCTTACAAGCCACCCATCCACCCCCCACCCCCCGAGAAGGAAAGGGGTTTCTCTTTTATAGAATAGAGTAAGGGTTGAGTGGGTGAAGTTCTGGGCTGTACTTCAGAGTGTGAGGACGCAGAGAGCCTCACCCTAGAGGAAGTAGGCTGAGGCCTTGTCCCACTAGGGGGTAAGGTATCTATGAAGAGAGTAGTCTAGGCCTCAAGTCTGGGTACTGCATTCAGGGACTGTGATCTGTGTATACCATTATGCATGTACCAATAAATCCTGTTATACCTCATCTGGTGTAATGCTTCATATGATCAACTCAAAGAAGAAGTGCCCTTGGGTACATCTTTGTCAAGCCAGGATCCTCTGGGGCTGGAAGTTTTGTCACTGATGGGACCACCGTGAGCCTGTCCTCATGTCCTGTACATACCACCGCGGAGATCTCCTGCCTCCTGTTTACCAGCCAGGTATGCACGAGCACCACAGAATACACAAGTAGCGACGCTATCTCCCATAGGGTGGGGGAAAGGGTGCTACATAAACATTCTAATTGGGGTCCTGCATATTAATAGTGTTTAAGACCTTCTGGAACTAATTCAACAGTCTAATGCCCACCTATAAGAAAAAATCCTCAAATGTGTAAACATAATCAAGTTTTCACCACTTGAAGCCCCATAAAAAAGGAAATCACAAAACATGCAGTATAATAATTTAGCCCAAGGCCTAAAACATGGCCTAATCCTGAGCCTGATTTTGTACCGTAATCCCATACCACCCTGTTCCCCGACCAATCATTCTCATTGTTTATTGAAGCAAACATATCCTCAGCGGTTTGAAGACCCATCTTCTATCTTCATTTCTTTATAATCTTAATCTTTTATTCGTTCCGTCTTAATGGGAGCCATCCCCATGCAGTCTCTCCTCATCGACAACAGAGGTGGTAACGAAGGATAGGGCCCTTTTATAGGGTCTGTTGCCAGTACATACCATGTGTTTTAGGGTAACGTGGTAAATTAACCAATCATATTTCTTGCTATATCACGTGTATGCTGCCCCTAGTAAAGATGTCAGATGCCGAGGGATAGCATCATCGGTTCCTTCTATGGACGGGAACCACGTATCTCTTATGTCACGTGGGAAAATCCTTTGCGTTGCTACAATTTCCCCAATTTTTACAGCATTTCAAAAAAATTAATATGGCATAGTACAAAACCATCACCTGGCCCGTTGGCTTTTAATAAAGGGAAATCTGTTTTAAAAGCGTACCTGATTCTTAAACTTAAGTGACAAAAGTGTAGCTCTCTACCATGGACTTTATTGCATGTTTATATTTTTTATTTCGATTTTTCTACTCCGTAATTAAGTGTTACAGATTTTTATGCTGTAATAAATATATACAGTATATTTTATTCTACATACAGTGGCGGCCGCCCTGAGTCTAAAGCGGTCGCCACCGCGGGTAATTTAAAACCGCTTGCAGGCGCGTTTTTTTCTCGATGCGCGTCACTGGTGCCTCCGTTGGTGAGCCGATCACACGTGCCATGGTTCCACCGGCATCCCGAAGGCATCCGTGACGCGTTGGCTGCTGGGGATCACGCCTGTATGTGTGGGGGATCAGGGGAAGCAGAGGCGGAGCAGCCAGGGGGTCGCGACCGGAGGAAGGGAAGATGCGGCTGGTGCGCGGCCAAGTTCGGCGCCAGCCGAAAAAAGCCCTGGAAAATTACGGGCATTTGTTAGATTAAAGCTGGCCGCAGCAGTATATACATTGTGGTTGCTGTTGCAAACTGACTTATTAATTGAAGGTTGTAAAAGAGCTCACTTCACCAGCAAATAATGAACACATCTCTATTTTTTAACATCCCCATACACACACAATTCCTATTCCATTGAACAGACTGTTTTGTATTGATATACTGTAAGAGATGGTGCTACAGTAATTGTAAAGTTGTAATCATTAAGATCAAAATATCTAATACATACTGTAGTAAAGTTATGGTGAGAAAAAACTGACAGAAGCCATTTACTGTGACAGAGTGATGTTGCAGAAACAGGCGCTATAACAATACTAGTGATCACTAATGATAAAGTGAAATATTAAACAATAAATTATTGGTGACTTTTAGTGACTTAAATGGTGCCAAATAAGGAGATTATTAAAAGTTGCAACTCCCTGCTCGAAGCCATTTACTGTACATGATACGGCAAGTAGTATCAGGCACTGTGCACCAAAATTGTTATAAAGACATACTGTATCTACAGTAACTAACAATAGGTTACCGGTTGGTCCAGTCAATAGATCCACTGCCACTTAATAACTATTGTTAGATCTCCAGACACTCCAAGTTGATTTCATAATCCATAAAGAATGTATTAGATCACTTAGAAGACCAACATTTCGGCCTCTAAGGGTCTTCATCAGGGTTGTCATGAAACGGCAAGGACAAGGAAACTATCAGTGTACATGTATGTCTTCCAAACCGCCTGCATTAAACTCATTGATAGAGATGGCGACGTTTTTATTTTCAAATATTGTACTCATGAAATCACCAGAATTTGAAAATAACTGCCACTAGTATATGTATATATATTTTTAATAATTACGGGGGGGGGGGGGACACACGGAGGCAACACTAGAGCCAACGAAAATCAGCGAATATAGTTGATATGGCAAATATGGACAATTTTGTTAACATTTACCCTGAAAGTCCCCTAAAAATATTTGCAAATATCCCTTTTTTTTTTTTTTTTTTTTTAAAACAGAAAACACAAGCAAATGTCTACACATTTGCATACTGTATCTCTACTAATTCCCGTATTGCACAGGGATACAACTGCAGATGAGGATTCTGGGTAACCAAAGCAAATGAGTGCACTGAGGTTATTTGCCTGAGTATGTTATTGCTCTCATCCTAGTCTGCAGTTTACCCACTGTACAAATATTGACATGCGTCATTGCACTTGCAGAGACGCTCTGGCTCAAGCCAGAGTGCATAAGCCTCACTCCATTATCACGCGTGGCTTATGCATGTAGAATAAGGGCTGCTCCCGCTAGCGCGATATGTGTCCCGCAGCAACATGCCAGCAGGAACAAAGGCGGTTGCTGCATCTCGATGGCAAGTGACCATGGGATAATTGAAGCAGGTTTTGTAGATCTGTGGAAGACATGTAGGGACAGCAAGTGGCTCAGTGAGTAAAGACACTGACTGGCACTGAGAGTTTGAAGCAGGAGAGTCTGGTTCAATTCCCGGTGTCGACTTCTTGTAACCTTGGGCATGTCACTTTATCTCCCTGTGCCTCAGGCACCAAAAACATAGATTGTAAGCTCCACAGGGACTTGTGCCTGCAAAATGTCTCTGTAAAGTGCTACGTATAACTAGCAGCGCTATACAAGAACATTCTATTTTTATTATTATTATTATACACTCATTGTTCTTTCAATTAATTCCAAGAAATGCCATCATGTTGATCATGTCCCTTAAAAAAATATATAAGGTCAAAATCTCCACAACAGCAGCAAATAAAAAATACTACAGTATGTAATTAGCGTCAACAAGAGGGGGGAAAGGGAGTTTGTTAACAAAAATATTATTAATTAGTCAGCACACTACTGAATTATATCTTTCAGTAGTCGCGGATCTGGTCAGAGATAATCAAGGTAGATAAACAGAAACAATGGTAATTTGTATATGCAGACCTGAATGTTCCACAAAATTAACATTCAGGGGAAAGTTTTTGCCCCACAATTTACCATAACTCGTGAAAGTAAAGCCTTGTCATTCCATTGCAGATACCTAACCTGTGCTACCGGTATAATATACTGACATCTCATGGAAATATAAGCAGTACCTGACATAGCGAGGCAGATCTGAATCACCTGCAAATCCAAAAAAGGCCTTGAAGCCGTGCCAGCAAAGGACAAATGAGAATAGATAAATCTTAGGAACATTCTGGCAGAGCAAATAATTGGACACCACCGTATATTATGATTAAAGAACTCAGTAGTTAGATGCATGAAGGAACATAAGGATGGGGGGGAGGGGATAGTGAAAATAAACTGTAGAAAGTTAGAGAGTGCAAAATCTGGCAGACACATCTGATAATTAGCATACATATCGACACAAGAGCAACAGTTAACACAATATCGAAAAGGAATCTCTGCATGAGGCCATTACTAAACCATTAAGATTTTAGTGGTTAATTGTTGCTGTTTTAATAGTGACACATTGGCCAACACATGAACATTTTTAAGCAGATACTTTTGGCAGAGAAATGAAGGAACACAATTGGGGAAAGTTTCTAAATGGCAGTAAAACGAGTGTTACAAGCTATGGTATGACCACTACGCTGCCAGTTGCTAAGAAAAATCAGTACACAAAAACACTGCAATTTGAAAACTCATTTGCAATGCAAATCGTTGGCATTTCATTCTTATGAGTCTAATTTGAACAGGAAGGAATCCCTAGGAATGTTAGTGTCAGAGTGCCATGACTGCAGGTTCTAATGATCTGTAGTCAAGGATTGTGTGAGCGTGCTCAAATACGTTCAGGAAAACATCTTGAAAAAAGGATCAACTTTGAAAAAACATATTCATAGAGGCCTCCTTTTTGAGTGGGGGATAAAAATAGAATGGAATTGAAAAATGTCTTACAGACTTCTTCATACCCTAGATAGGCAATTATTTATTCCCTGAAGGTAAAGGTGTGCAGACTATACTAAAATATGCACCCCTAAATCTTCATGTGGGATACCAATAGTAAAGTTTCTTCAGTAAGAGACCAGATTGTTGTGGATAAATGTAATTCCAAACACTCACGTTTGATCTTCTTCAACC
This sequence comes from Ascaphus truei, assembly GCF_040206685.1. Taxonomy (NCBI): domain Eukaryota; kingdom Metazoa; phylum Chordata; class Amphibia; order Anura; family Ascaphidae; genus Ascaphus; species Ascaphus truei. The sequence continues at coordinate 535,367,168 of NC_134483.1, forward strand.
ACTCATGGATTGTCCGCCTCAGCGTGACCGGCCGCAGGTACAAAACATCCAGATGCAGCAAACAAGATAGAAACAGCACACAGTCATTGGAGTCAGGATCACAACAATTGAGTATAAAAAAATCTCTTTATTATTCAGAGATGGGTAAAAGAGAGACACCAAAGGCACTCCTACGCGTATCGCACCCCAATGTTGCTTCTATCTTGTTTGCTTGATTCAAATGATCTGTAACCTGGCCCCAAAATAAAATTTTGTTAGGGAAATAAATCATAAATCATGTGCCTACAGAAGTGGAAAGCATAGGATTTAATGAAGTGAAGGCTGGTGGAGATGGGTGGATCACAAGGGAGAAATAGCATGGGAGGAAATGAAACATATATCAGTGTTCCTGGATCTGAGCAGGTGGAAACACCCTCCATGTCTCCTTAAAATAAGGGATTAAACATTATGTCCGAAGTGGTACTATAGTCTAACATGGAACCTATTGCAATCATGTGACTGTACTTCCTTTGTATATTACTTATTTCTGGATTAATGGCAATGTTTAAATTGTTACAATGTAAAATAAATTGTTGAGTGTCTGCAATCGTTTTCCCATTTTTTGTCACAGCACCAAAAGTACTGGCAAGAGGAATAGACTGCAAATCCCCCACTTCCACTTGTTGGATTGGGTCAAGTGCTGCTGCTTCCTGTGCTATATGGCACACAGGGTGTAGTGGTGTCCTCTCATGGTGGATGAGGTGAAGCTACAGTTCAGTTATAAGCAGCAGGTAGTGGTGGTATCCTTTTTATATTAGAAGATGTAGTGCTATAATTTGGTGCTGTCCTCTAAGGCTTCGTTTATAGTGACCGCGCGCGTGATATTGCGCACCATGAGAACAAATCTGTGCAAGTCAATGAGGACGGCCATAGTGCGCATGAGCATGGGAGTGATTCAGAGCGACTGCATGGCAGAATTTCAAGCTACACATTATTTCGGGTTTTTTTGCACAGCACTGCGTCACGTGCGCGGTTCAGCCAATGAGGGCGAACCACACTGGTGATGCATCCACCACGCCCCTGCCATGCTTCCCCATTGTCTCCCAAATTGCTCAAGCTCAGTTCACCCATCGGTCGGGTGAGAGCGACACCATGCACTCCGTTGTGCGCACACCTACTATAAACGCAGCCTAATAGAGGTAGAGGCAGCTCTTTTACTCAATGGCAAATAGCAGGACATGGTTGTGTCCTCTAATGGAGGGACAGACAGCCTGCTTGGTGGAAAGGTTTGGTGTTGTCCATCTAGGTAGAGGCAGTGCTACATCTCAATGGTGAATGGGGGTTTGGAGTTGTTCTCTCATGGAAGGTTGGTTTTGGAATTTGTATTGGGTGACCGAGTAGGTACGGCTGTTTGCTGGTGTACAAGTTTGTTGGAGCTCTACATAGGTATGATAAGGTCCTCTTACTTTATGGATAAAGTTAAATTGTACATTAAATAAAATGTTGTGTCCATTTTCAACTTAAATTGTGCCGTGGTCTTTCTTCTGGTATAGTTGCTTTCTTCAAGTTTCCACCGTGGTCCCTGAGTGCAGCTTGTCATCTCCATTTGTTTCTCCGAGTTTCCAAGTTGTTGATAGCGAAATAAAAGCAACTTGAACTCCTTGCTGCTTATCGGAGGGGTTTCTCCTTGTTAGCTGTGGTGGGAGTCCATCTGCGTGTCCTGCTGTCTGTGTTGTCACAGTTTGCAGCAGCCTTTTTTCCCATCTGCAGATGGATCTGGATTAAAGTTTTGGACAATTTGCACAAGCCTTAAATGAGTTAAAGGCTGAAGTTGTGGCTATTTACTGGGAGAGAGCTATGCTACTAAACTGTGTCAATAACCAACAGACACAGTTTGATTAATCTCAGGTCTAACCCTCACCACCCAGGACAGTAGGACAACAATGTAGTGAGTGTGCCTGACCACTTGTTTAAGCATCTAGCATAGAGTATAGTCAACTTCTCCCGGTAAGATTTTATTAAGACCCCAAACAATTAGCTGCCTTTGACATGCAATGTCTATTGCAGTTTTTAATGAAGCCAACAAATTATCCGACGGACCAGACTAAAGGGATTTTTGCCATTTCTAATCTGGGAGATAATGAATTGGCCTGGCCGACTCCATTGCTGTTTGAGAATAACATAAGGATTCAAAGCTATGCTCTGTCCATGCAAGAATTCAGACAAATGTTTGAAAGAAGATGGGGGCTAGATGGGGTGGGGGAAGGGGGTAGTTTCAACATGGTGGGTGGTTAGGCCTCCCGGAAGGGTTGAGCTTAGCAGTTTCTACTTCTAAGGTAATTAAGGGTTAACCCCTCCTGCTCGCAATCTGGGTGGCTTAACCACCAACCCAAAGGCATGTACCCCCTCCACCCATCCCCTCTTGCCCCAACAATCCCCCACCCCACAGGAATAGGCAAATGTCCTAGTAGCCAAATATGGCTACTAGTGCTTTTGCCCATTCAAATAGACAGTAAAATAAAATACAAATTACATTAATAAATGTTTTACTTACCCCTGCCAGGATGAACACCATTCTCCTCCTCTTCCTTTTTGTTCTCAAAAACATGGAAGAAAGGGCCGATGCCCAATCATTAAACTACATGTAGCCACTTACCTTTGCAGTTACGACCACTAAGGTAATTAAGGGGTTACTGGTGTTTTAATGGGGTGTAGTGAAGAGTGTACTGTAGTTGCCCCAGGGTGGGATTGTTAGGCCTCCTGGGAAGTTTGCAGGAGGGGTTAACCCCTTAATTACCTTAGCGGTTACTCATCTTCATTCCCGTTTAAGTCTCCAATGGCAACAACATTAAAATAAAAACTAGCTACAGACCAATAACCCTTTAATTACCATAGCGGGTAGTAACCTTATGGTAATTGAGTGGTAAACCAGGATACCCACATGGAAGGCCTAACCACACTCCCTGGGACAAATACCCCCAAATCCACCCCCTCTACCCACATCACCACACACAAATGGGTAAAAGCACTTGTAGAAAGAGAAAATTATCCCTTGGAAATGCACTCAACCTCCTCTTTATTAGGAGATTTAATCATTAACTGGAAAGAGATGAAGTGCCCTTGTGGGTAAACTCCATCTCCACTAAATGTAATAATATAAACTTTAATACATATAAACAAAAATAGTCCAGCACTCACTGTCTGTAGAAAAATAGAACAAATGACTGGGATAATGCCAAAAAGTGTGATTTAATGTGTAACACAAACAACCAATACCAGAACTGCATACCCTACATCAAAAATGATATAAAGCTATAATCAATCAATAAAAATAGGCAAAACATGGAAAATACGGGAGAGGGAGGGGGGAGGTGGTGGGTGATAGGGTAGGTGCACAGAGATACAATAAGGGACAAGACAACATACAGGTGGGTACAATAATGGGGAAGTAGCAGGGGGGCAACGTTTCGGGGGAACACCCCTTTGTCAGGCCTGTTCCCCCTCTCTCCAATGGAACATAGGAGTACTTCCTGGCCCCCCAGACCCACAACAACAGCGTCAAGTTCCAATAAAAGACTAGAACAACCCCCACACAAAAAGTAACTAAAGGCACAAATGAACAACCAAACAATTTGGTATAATAGCAAACCAGAGAAAAACCAAAAAGGAGCAGGATAAATAATATGAGGCAAGAAATGCAAACCACAGACAATCTGTATGGTACACAGCAGTCCTGCTCCTGTCAGATGCTAGGGGCGTCTGTGAAGAACTGCCTATGCCAGAGCTGTAATAAAGGTGGGGTGACGTCATCCATCTGCGCTTTGGAGTCCACTCCTAACATGCACATCAGCTGTGGGCTCTGTTCAGAACCCCGTGACGCTGATCCTCCCTTCAGCATTTTGCAGAAATCAGCTGTGAGTTGCGCAATGCGTGCGCATGCACACTAAACGCACAGAGTAAAATCCATAGAATCAGTAACGGAGAAGTCTGCGCATGCGCAGTTGACTGGAAGGTCGTGTCATAGGGTTTAATGGCTGATTAAGGCTTCAATCGGAGGGAGGATTAGCCCCACAGTCCATTTCAGCATATGCAGAGCAGTAATGTCTCCAAATGATATCAACACAGGAGGCAGCAGTAGATGGGCAGACCACACAAACAACCAGAACAAGGGGTCACTTGTGATCCCCCCGAAGAGACAAATTAAAAGTTACCTACAAATAAAATAATAAGCAAAACAAAATTAATGTAAGAGATGTGTATATACACATTAAGACAGGATAAAACATGCATGAACATAAACCCTAATAAAAACTGAAAAAACTAAAAAAACTAAGTAACTGAATATGTTTAAGGTAATAGGTAGACGAGCTGGAGAGGAGTCTCCCGTATATCAGAAAGACTAGAATTGAGAACACTAGGGGGGCTAGATTAGAGGTGAAGGAGACTCACCCCCTAGACAAAGGATGGATCACCCTGCATCAGTACCAGGACGCAGAGCCTAACCGTATAGTCACATATCTCAGAGTACGGGGCAATAGAGTAGGACCATCACCAGACCATATCGAGGTTAATACAGAGATAGTGTAAATAACGCAGATAACACACATGAGGCAGGTACCTGTGCAAAATTGACTATAAATAGCAGCCCATATTGAGATCCTTGTTCATGCCCAATGGAGTCATGGTACCAAGAGTTCTGACCACCTGGATTTCTTCTTAAACAGTGATTTCTGCAGATTGCCACCACATCTGCCCATTCTTATCCCCCCACAACAACCCCCACACAAAAAGTAACTAAAGGCACAAATGAACAACCAAACAACTTGGTATAATAGCAAACCAGAGAAAAACCAAAAAGGAGCAGGATAAATAATATGAGGCAAGAAATGCAAACCACAGACAATCTGTATGGTACACAGCAGTCCTGCTCCTGTCAGATGCTAGGGGCGTCTGTGAAGAACTGCCTATGCCAGAGCTGTAATAAAGGTGGGGTGACGTCATCCATCTGCGCTTTGGAGTCCACTCCTAACATGCACATCAGCTGTGGGCTCTGTTCAGAACCCCGTGACGCTGATCCTCCCTTCAGCATTTTGCAGAAATCAGCTGTGAGTTGCGCAATGCGTGCACATGCACACTAAACGCACAGAGTAAAATCCATAGAATCAGTAACGGAGAAGTCTGCGCATGCGCAGTTGACTGGAAGGTCGTGTCATAGGGTTTAATGGCTGATTAAGGCTTCAATCGGAGGGAGGATTAGCCCCACAGTCCATTTCAGCATATGCAGAGCAGTAATGTCTCCAAATGATATCAACACAGGAGGCAGCAGTAGATGGGCAGACCACACAAACAACCAGAACAAGGGGTCACTTGTGATCCCCCCGAAGAGACAAATTAAAAGTTACCTACAAATAAAATAATAAGCAAAACAAAATTAATGTAAGAGATGTGTATATACACATTAAGACAGGATAAAACATGCATGAACATAAACCCTAATAAAAACTGAAAAAACTAAAAAAACTAAGTAATTGAATATGTTTAAGGTAATAGGTAGACGAGCTGGAGAGGAGTCTCCCGTATAGACTTGAGAACACTAGGGGGGCTAGATTAGAGGTGAAGGAGACTCACCCCCTAGACAAAGGATGGATCACCCTGCATCAGTACCAGGACGCAGAGCCTAACCGTATAGTCACATATCTCAGAGTACGGGGCAATAGAGTAGGACCATCACCAGACCATATCGAGGTTAATACAGAGATAGTGTAAATAACGCAGATAACACACATGAGGCCATGTGCAAAATTGACTGTGCAAAATTGACTATAAATAGCAGCCCATATTGAGATCCTTGTTCATGCCCAATGGAGTCATGGTACCAAGAGTTCTGACCACCTGGATTTCTTCTTAAACAGTGATTTCTGCAGATTGCCACCACATCGGCCCATTCTTATCCCATCGATGATCTGGTACCTCAATTGACTCACGTTGTGCCCAGCCTGTGTGAAATGATGTGCTACCGGAGCTTCCGGGTCACATCTGCGTATGGCCGCTTTGTGCTGTCCAATCCTATCCTTTATTCTCTTGGTGGTCTCCCCCACATAACCCATGCCAAACGGACACTTAATGAGATATATAACGTCTTTTGACAGACACTTATAGTATTCTTTAATCGCATAGGTTATACCAGACAGGGGATGTTTGAATGTTGAACCTTCTACGATACTATTACATTGGTTGCAACTGTAGCACCTGTAACAACCAATTTTGGGGGTGCCAAGGAAGGTTTGTTTAACACTCTTACCCCCAATATCTGCCCTGACCAATCGGTTGCGCAGGTTCTTCCCTCTCTTATAGGAGAATAAGGGTGGATCTTTAAACACGGGAGCTATTAGAGGATCACTCTGAAACAATGACCAATATTGCTGTATGATATTCCTGATGTACCCACTGTTGGTATTATATGTTGATATAAAGGGCAGTGAAAACTTCTTTTTGTCAAGACCTATAGGTCCCATAGGGGCCCAATCTACTGCCTTCTGTCATTGTTTAGACAGCAAATCCCTGGGATATCCTCTCAAGTGAAATTTAGATTCTATTTTATCCATACCTTCCATAATTTTGGACGGGGTACAAATAATGCGTTTAGCACGTAAGAACTGACTGTAGGGTAAACCCATTGTGGTACCTGGGGGATGGAAGCTCGAATAGTGTAAAAGGTTGTTACGATCTGTTGGTTTAGAGAACATGTCCGATTCTAATCTACCTTTAAGTACACTGATTGTAGTATCAAGAAAATGTATTTCAATGGAATCATGAGTACACGAGAATCTAATTGTTCTGTGGGCCTGATTAAGCTCTGTAACAAAGTCTTATAGAGAAGTGGTATCACTCTGCCACACCATAAACATGACATCTATAAAACGCACCCACATACGCCCATTGTCCTGAAAGGACTGGTTGCAGTATACATAATCGTCCTCGAATTTAGACATAAAAATGTTGGCGTATGTGGGTGCGACGTTGGAGCCCATGGCTGTACCTTGAATTTGAATATAATAATTGTCTTCGAACAAAAAATAATTCTCGCATAGAATGATCTCTAAAAGATCAACAATCAGCATACCCTCCTTAGGTGTAAAGACACTACCCTGTTCGACTGCTTCCTTAACTGCGAATATACCTTCAGCATGTGGAATGGACGTATACAGACTAGTCACATCTAGAGTTGCAAGAATTAGTGGTGGGTCCAAAGTAGGTAAAGCCCTAATCTTCTCAAGAAAAAGAGTTGTGTCCTTAATATATGATCTACTATTAGTGACCAGTGGTCTCAAAAATTTATCTAAAAAAACTGAACAGGGTTGAAAGATTTCCTATTTTGCCTATTTTTATTGATTTATTATAGCTTTATATCATTTTTGATGTAGGGTATGCAGTTCTGGTATTGGTTGTTTGTGTTACACATTAAATCACACTTTTTGGTATTATCCCGGTCATTTGTTCTATTTTTCTACAGACAGTGAGTGCTGGACTATTTTTGTTTATATGTATTATTATTAGAGGAATTGGGTCCTCTTTGTCCCATGCACCCTGCATTATTTCTGCTGTTTAAGTGAGTGCTGTGTATCCATTTTTTGTTCTAATATAAACTTTAATTTAAATTTTCAATTTAATGATTTAGATAGAAACTGAAGAAAAAAATAATTAAAACCTAAATCCAAATTAGTGCTTGACAGCTCACAGCTAGGGGGCTGGGGAAATTGCCTAGTCTCCCCTATGATGTCTTATAACCTTAATTCAAATATAATAAAAAAATAAGGCGCTTTAAATAGGGTGGAACTTCATATCTTGAATGTCAACATATCAATAAGGATTAATCACTGTCAGTGAATAAATAAACACAACTAGATTTGTGGGTATATATACAACGTGAAAAAACATGAATCAGTGAATAAGTTCTGTGCAGGGTCCCCTGTTTGTGTTTGAGGACTGTGATAATACACTCACTATGTTGATAATTACAACTCTAAAACCACAGAAAATTAAACTGCTGCAGTAGTAACAAAGACAAATATCTTTAAAATTAACAACATATGTGAAAACAAATTGACAGTTTTATCCTTGTTGATAGAGACATACATGACTATGCAAATTAACCTGTAGGGTTCCCCCTTTCTACCTATGGTTACCACATAGGTCCACATCTTTTATTAGCTGGCTATGTTTATAAATCAATCAAGAGTAGCCAAATACAATATTCCCTAACCATCTTGCGGCTGTGTGTATATACATATATTGGTGGGTGAATTGTATAAAAGGTCCTCTTCCGCTGCTTCGGCGCGCGCCCGTCACCCTGCGGCGCGCGCCAGGATACTGCTGCGGCCAAGAACGGGCAAATGCTCGAATAAACTTGGCCGCAGCAGTAGGATGTCAATAACCTCTATATTAGTCCAAGGTCTGCCTATCGGCTGTGTTGTTAGTTGATTCGAAACATAGATCACCAAGTGATGCAAGACACCCAAGGGTGAAAACAATAAATGGAACATGCAGGGAAAGGGGGATGGAGGAATTGGACATTGCTATGGAATACGTGACACTGAAATAATGAAAAAACATATTACAAAAAACAGCCTAACTTCAAATCCTCATTTAGTCCATACGGTGAAATGGTCTTAAGTTCGTATATTAGTCTCGCCTCCTGTTGCAGAAGCATCTTGTTTCTGTCTCCACCTCGAGGTGGTGGTTGCACCTGTAGGATGGGCATACAACGCATAGTAGCCAAGGAGTGCCTCATTTCTTTGAAATGCCTAGCAACCGGCAGATACTTGAGCTCAGTCTGGTCGTCCGTGCTATTCAATGCTTTCCTAATTGTGGATCGATGGATCGCAATTCTCTCCTTTAGCATGCGTGTCGTTTTGCCCACGTAGCGAAGCCCACAAGGGCATGTGATCATATACACGACAAAGCGGGACTCACAATTTAGGAAATGCTTGATCTTGATTGAAGCCCCACTGTGAGGATGGGAGTAGCTGGAGCCAGTTTGCATGAAGCCGCAATTGGTACAGCCATGGCACCGGTACGATCCTGGTTTTCTATCAAGCCAGGTTTTGGGAGGTTCATATTTGTCAACTGGGTCCGCTTGCGTCAGCATATCCCCTAAGTTACGTCCCCGCTTGTAGCAGAACAGGGGCGGATCTTTACAGATTTTTCCAATTTTATTATTATTAGCTAAGATATGCCAGTTCTTGTGTACGCTACGTTTAATGCGGTTGGACGCCATGCAAAAAGTACTGACAAAATGACAACGTTGTTGAGTAGGTTTGATGTTATTCGATTGCAGCAAAGCCTCTCTGTCAAGGCTCCTTACTTTCTTCAGGGCCTCACTAATGTCCTTGTGGTCATAGCCCCTATCTTGAAAACGTACTCCCATGACTGAAAGTGCCGGTTCCAGTTCATCTGGATTTGAAATTATCCTTTTCACTCTGAGAAATTGGGAAAAGGGGAGTCCCCTCTTGAGTGGTGTTGGATATATATATATGAGAATATTATTTTATCTTAGCCTAATTGGTAGGAGCGCAGGAATCGTTCTTTTTGTTTTTCTATATGTAAGGCCTATCTTTTTACCTGTAGCAAACTTCTATAGGGAGGAGCGCGGTATTGTGTACAGCAGGCCTGCACAACTCGTAAAGTGAAAAGGGCCGAACTGCTCCAAGGAAAAAAAATTTGGGCCGCACAGGTAAAATCATCCATCAACATCATCATCATCATCATCATCACTTGCACCTCATCATCTCTCCTCCTGCACCTCTCATCCTCATTATCCTCATATACCTCCCCCAGCATCTCACATCCTCATCCTTCATCATCATCCTCATATTTTCCCCAGAACCCCTCACTATCAACCTTTGCGATACTCCCCATCTATCTCTCAAACCCCCATCTCTCCCCCTCACCCACACACATAATACTCCCCATCCACATCAAAAACACAATAACCCCCTGCACACCACACACATCCCCCCCCTGCATCTCACATCCCTCTCCCCCTGCACCTCACATAACTCTCCCCCCTGCACCTCAAATCACCCCCATGCACCTCAAATCACCTCCCCTTGCACCTCACATCACGCTCCCCCTGCACCTCACATCACTCTCCCCCCTGCACCTCAAATCACCCCCCATGCACCTCAAATCACCCCCATGCACCTCAAATCACCCCCATGCACCTCCAATCACCCCCTTGCACCTCACATCACTCTCTCCCCCTGCACCTCACATTACTCTCCCCCCTGCACCTCCAATCACCCCCGCTCCTCCAATCACCCCCTGCACCTAAAATCACCACCCCTGCACCTCCAATGACTCTCCCCTGAACCTCCAATGACCCCCTTGCACCTCCAATGACCCTCCCCTGCACCTCCAATGACCCTCTGCTGCACCTCCAATGACCCCCTTGCATCTCCAATGACCCCCCCTGCACATCCAATGACACCCCTGCACATCCAATGAACCCCCCTGCACATCCAATGACCCCCTTGCACCTCACCCCCACCTCCCCCCAGCACCTCACCTTCCCCCCCCCTCCCCAGCACCTCACCTCCCCCCTCCGCAGAACCTCACACCCCCCTCCCCAGCACCTCACACCCCCCCTCCCCAGCACCTCACCTTGTGGCACAGTAGGCAGGACAGCACGCTCGCAAGCAGCGGGCACAGGAAGTGCCACATGCATAGAGCGTGCAGTCATGAGAGCAGGAGCAGGCTCGAGGGGGAGCAGGAGCAGGCTCGAGGGGGAGGAGGAGGGGGAGAGCGGGCTCCCGAGCGCGGTGAAAGCTGACTCGTGGGGGGGAAAGCGGACTCGAGAGGGAGGAGGACAGGGAAAGCGGGCTCGGAAGGGATGACGGGGAAAGCGGGCTCGGGAGGGAGGACGACGGGGAAAGCGGGCTCGGGAGGGAGGACGACGGGGAAAGCCGCCGCGGGCTGCACAATGAGTGCAGGCGGGCCGCATGTTGTGCAGGCCTGATGTACAGTTTCTCACTAATATTAGGCAATCCTTTTCCTTGCTGCATACTCCGATAGGGCATTTTAAATTTAGTATCTCTGAAACGTCATAGGGGTAGGTTTATTGGCTCATCTGCTTTACATAGCAGTTACTGAGCCCCAACCAATTTTCCAATTAGTGCAGGTATATTACACCCCAGTGTCAGTCTGGACATCACCCTCCATTGAATGTAGGTGAATGTGTAAGGCTGACAGAGAGATGTATATGTGTAAGTTGTATTATATTCACACCAGGGAATTTGTGCACCCTGTTTACCTTTATAGCAAAGATAAGTATGATACTGGCTTTAGCCCGATTTTAATTGCACTACTCACATAAGCTCATGCTTTATTTAACCCCTTCAGGGCTTTAACACTTTTTTCACCAGTCCATAGGACAATTATTACATATATATACATTATAGTGTAGGTACCTGCATTAAACAGGTTGCCTTGACGTGGCATGCAGGCTTACAAATGCTTTGGCCAAAGGGTTTAACCAAATACCCTTTTTCATGAGACTATTATTTTATTTTAGCCTAATTGGTAGGAGCGCAGAATCGTTCTTTTTGTTTTTGTTTTTATATATAGATAGATAGATAGATATATGCACACACGCTCAGCCGCGATCGGCGCTCAGGTAAACAAAAAAACTATACTTACCTGTGCGCTCAACTACCCACAATGCCCCCCTCCCCCGCGCGCGTACAAGCAAGACACCCGGCGCCAGTGGGGACTTAGCCTAAGAAGTTCGTGTCAGAGCAAAACGTTTGTCGGGTAGTGATGACGTCCCAGTCAGCAGTCTAGTAGCGCAGCTGCAACACAGATTATTACTAAGTGTTCAAACAGAATTACGAGCTATGTTTATGTAGCACCTTTACCCCACCCTCTGTGAGATTTGGTAGCTACCAGTATGTTTCCTAGTTCTGTGCATACCTGTGAGGCAACAGGAGAACTCTGAGTTGCTCTGCGACGGTGTGGGGAGAATCAGGACATGCTTTCAGGGTGCTTATTCTCAGTTTGCAGTGCCTCCAGTCAGCGAGGATCCTGTGTCTGCACGATGTTCCATGCTGACACTTCTCTTATTCCAAGGTAGTGAATCACACACACAGATGGTTAAACGGATGTTTATTGCATATTCCAGAACTCACAGCAGTCCACATTCCCTGGTAAGTTACCTTAAGCCTTAAGGCTTGAGGCCCATCTAGGTTTCCTTCAGGTGCTCCTCCTGTATCACCTACTGGAATGCAGGGTAAATGTTATCACTCCAAAGGGGAGGAAAGAGACACACTGATTTCTGGGAGAGTGCCAGTATATACCCTGGGGGATTGGGCCTGTAACCCTGCCCCATAACAGGGCAGGTCTGATACTGACAGGCATCACATCAACTGCATGTGACCCAGCCAGTATCTTCCCCCAGGATGAAACTCTGAGGTTGTTGCTAGGTCCGCCATTGGATACACAAAACAAACCTGCCTTACCGGCCTCCACGGCTCCTCGCCCCTGCCGCCGTCACGGGATCACTCCCCTCGGCGATTCCTCTGCTCAGCGCCGGGCGCGCTCACGCCCTCCTGCACGCACACCTGCACCATCCACTGGCTCGGTTCACGCGCGTACACGAGTTACGGAGCATGCTCAGTCTGCACACTCTTCTTTCCTTCCCCCGGACCTCAGGCTCCACCCCCGCACACTGCACAGGCATACTCAGGTTATTGGATTCTCTCAGTGTTTTCACAGGTTCTGACGCGGCTTGTACGACTACCCCCTCTGGCTCTCGATCTCGGCATTCCTTGGAAAATGCTCACTCTGGTAACCCCTTGAACACGGCTTGGACAACGACCTATCTAAACTCTCCACTTCTTGACTTCGGCGAGGCATCCTTCACTCTATCTCTACAACCGGTACCAGCAAGTATTGTCTACCTTATTACACCTGGCCTGGCAACGCTTCATACCACACTCCGGACACGCTCCCTTTGCTGCGGGTGCGTGTATTACCACTTCCCCCTTCAGCTCAGGGGACGGGTCTGGTCTGCGGGCAGCACCGGCGTAACATTATGTCGAGCCCACAAGACGCAGACCAGACCGAACTACAACAGTTTCTCTCTAATCTGCTTCAGCAAAACCAGGCCATGGCGGATCAAATTGTGGCACTAACACGCCAGGTCGCAGTACTCTCAGACAGGGTACCGACCGCGACCCCGCCAGATGTAAGCCCCCACTCCGCAAGCGCAGTTAGCAGCTCCGATGTAAGGATTCCTCCCCCCAAGCCTTATGCAGGTGAACCGCAAGATTGTAGGGGTTTCCTAAACCAGTGTGAGGTGCAGTTTGAAATGGCCCCCCATCTCTACAATACTGCTCGCAAGAAGGTAGCCTACATTTATAACCTCCACACGGGTAGCGCCCTGGCTTGGGCTTCCCCGGTTTGGGAGCGACGTTCTGACCTTACCCAAGATTACCCGGCATTTAAAGCCGAGTTCCAATGAGTATTCGATTCCCCGCTCGTCAGGAGATGGTATCTGTTTCTCTTCTCCAGATCACTCAGGGATGGCGAATAGTGACACAGTATGCTGTGGAATTCCGGACTCTAGCAGCCGAGACTAACTGGGGACAACAGGCTCTCGTCTCCGTATTCTGGCAAGGCCTGGCGGATCCCATCAAGGACGAACTCTCTTGCCAATCCAGGCCGGATCAATTGGAGGTCCTCATTGATTTGGCTGTCCGAGTGGATCAACGTATCCAGGTACGTCGCTCTGAGCGTCAGCTCACTCGCTTCCATAACTTTCAAGTTCCGTTCTCCAGTACTCCCAGCAACACTCCTGCTCCCCCAAGTGCTACCATATCTCTTCGTCCTGCACTGGAGTTGCCAGAGCCAATGCAATTGGGGGTACAACGCATCCGCACACCGATACGGCAGTTCTGCCACGCCGGGGTATTGTGTTTCTACTGCGGATCCATGGAACATCTGGTTCGGGTGTGTCCACTGCGTCCGGGAAACGGGAACACCCAGTGAGTACAGAGGGGATCTCTCTGGGTGTAATGTCTCCACGTCCCCTTTCTAAAAGTGAACTCCCTAAGAAACTTACATTTCCAGTCTCCTTTTCAGGCGATAAGTTCAAGACTTCTACCGCCGCTTTCATTGACTCAGGAGCTGGAGGAAACTTCGTGGATCTTGAATTCGCCAGGTTAAACCGCATACCACGCGTTGGTGTTCCCATCGCACTCGTCGGTATCGATGGACGTCCTCTTACCCCGGCCCACATCTCCTTAGAAGCAATTGGGTTCTTCATTCCACATCTCCTTAGAGACGGCTCCCTAGCTTCTGTCCTCACATCTGCACAAGGAGATCTTAGTTCTCAATGCCATTCATGCTCCTGGGATACCCATCACCCTTGGCCTTCCTTGGCTACAGCTTAACAATCCTCTCATTGACTGGACTTCCTCTGCTCCCATTTTCTGGAGGCCGAGGTCAGGCGAGACTCATCAACTGCTGGCCAAAACCTCTATTCCCGAAGTTATTCTACCTTCCGTTTACCATCAATTCTGGGACGTTTTCAATAAGGTACAGTCAGACCTCTTGCCGCCACACAGGACTTACGATTGTCCGATCGATCTAGTTCCAGGTTACTCCCTACCCAAGTCCAAGACCTACCCCTTGTCGTTACCAGAATCTCACGCTATGGATGAATATATCCAGGAGAATCTCAAGAAAGGCTTTATTCGTTACTCCAATTCCCCAGCAGGGGCTGGGTTTTTCTTCGTCAAGAAAAAGGACGGGTCGTTGAGGCCTTGCATCGACTACAGGGGTTTAAACCACATAACTATTAAAAATCGTTACCCCCGTCCCCTTATTACCGAACTGTTCGATAAATTACAGGGGGCCAAGATATTTTCCAAGTTGGAACTACGTGGTGCCTATAACCTGGTGCGCATCAGGAAGGGGGATGAATGGAAGACGGCCTTCAACACGCGTAGTGGACACTACGAATATCTGTAATGCCTTTCGGCTTATGTAATGCTCCCGCTGTCTTCCAGGATTTCATCAACGACGTCTTTCGTAAGGTACTCAATATTTTTGCTATTGTATACTTAGATGATATCCTGATTTTTTCCAAAGATCTCCAGGACCATATACGCCACACCTCCTACGTCCTTTCCCGTCTCCGTGAACACCATTTGTACGCCAAACTGGAGAAGTGCACCTTTCATCAGACCTCTACTCCGTTCCTGGGGTACATCATTTCTGATGAGGGGTTTATGATGGACTCCGGTAAACTTCAAGCAGTCACTGAATGGCCAAGACCCAACTCTCTCAAGGCCATACAACGTTTTTTAGGGTTCGCTAATTATTATCGTAAGTGTATATGGAGTTTTTCCACCATTTTGGCACCCCTTACTGCGCTCACCAAAAAAGGAGCTGATCCTTCTGCTTGGTCATCCGAGGCGTTCTCCACGCTCCCCACACAGAGCACCCCCTTCCCGCAAGGAGCCCCTGGACACACAAAACAAACCTGCCTTACCGGCCTCCACGGCTCCTCGCCCCTGCCGCCGTCGCGGGATAACTCCCCTCGGCAATTCCTCTGCTCAGCGCCGGGCGCGCCCACGCCCTCCTGCACGCACACCTGCACCATCCACTGGCTCGGTTCACGCGCGTACACGAGTTACGGAGCACGCTCAGTCTGCACACTCTTCTTCCCGTCCCCCGGACCTCAGGCTCCGCCCCCGCACACTGCACGGGCATACTCAGGTTATCAACAAGACTCACCTGGCCTGTTATGCCTGCACCAATCTGCAGTGTTTCCCTGTATCTCTTCCTGTCCCGCCTCTGTTCCTAATTGGACCTTCCTGCTTTATCTAGCTCCTTTCTGCTCTCAGTCTTTGCTCGACATAGTCTCTGTATGGAAGTACTTCTGGATTCTCTCAGTGTTTTCACAGGTTCTGACGCGGCTTGTACGACTACCCCCTCTGGCTCTCGAGCTCGGCATTCCTTGGACAACGATCACTCTGGTAACCCCTTGAACACGTCTTGGACAACGACCTATCTCCACTCTCCACTCCTTGACTTCGGCGAGGCATCCTTCACTCTATCTCTACAACCGGTACCGGCAAGTATTGTCTACCTTATTACACCTGGCCTGGCAACGCTTCATACCGCACTCCGGACACGCTCCCTTTGCTGCGGGTGCGTGTATTACCACTTCCCCCTTCAGCTCAGGGGACGGGTCTGGAAGTTCGGAGGCAGTTGCTCGCTAAGCGGACTTATATAAAAGGTACACCAACTGTAAACGGAGACCCGCACCTCCATAGACGGTGCAAGATCAAGTCTGTCTTTCCACAAAGCACTTACGAATTCTGGACTACCATTAGAAACTCAACCCCATATATGTAGGCCTCTTCCCAATAATTTGGATCATTAACCCCGTTGCTGTGGAATTGGACCAACGTGACGTCACACAGCATCTTATTGCCATGCCAACGCAGCATTGTGGTGTCAAATCTTGGGAAGCAAGGGGTACCGGGGCTGAAATTATTGAGATTCAGCACTAATTATCCCACGTCACGTGACCGAGATATTTAAACTTGCAGGAGATACCGGCTCCTCATACCTTTGCCTTTAACTTAGGAAGCAGGGATCCATGGGGCTCAAATGAATGCAGTTCGGCTCTGGAGACCCCCTGCTTCAATACTATGTAATTACAACAAAAAAAAACATTGTGATCACCTGTTAGAGATGCACAGAGAGGGACCACTTCTGTCTGCTCTCACTGCGCAGCTCTTCCAGACTGGTGCAGCAGGAGTCCCATACAGCAGCAGGGACCCCAGTTGCGTTAATCCTGTTGGGCAATTAGTCTGGCTGTGGCAAAGCCGTGAGCAGGTAGTTGTCAAACAAAGGAAAGAGTGTACAGTGACAGAGATTGGGCCGGGGGGGGGGGGAGGCTATGACTGTAGTTAACATTATTCATTGAACTGTTTGTCCTGTCTGGTGCCTTGATCCTTGGGTTAAGTTCTGGTCTTCAGTGACAATGTACATGACCAAATACGGCATATTGCCACCTCCTCATGATGTACACCACCAAATAAGGATAGTCAACGTAATCCAGGGGAAAGGAATTCCCGTCCTGCATCTTAGCAGAACTGCAGGACGTGGATCAACGCAGAGGGACGAGGACATGGCTGCAGACAGAGAGATGGGGACATGAATGCAGACAGAGAGACGGGGATACAGCTGCAGACAAAGAGACGGGGACACAGCTGCAGACAGAGACGGGGACACAGCTGCAGACACAGAGACAGGGACACAGCTGCAGACACAGAGACGGGGATATGGCTGCAGAGACGTGGACGCGGCTACAGGCACAGAGACGGGAACATGGCTGCAGACACAGAGACGGGGACACGTCTGCAGACACAGAGACGGGGACACGTCTGCAGACACAGAGACGGGGACACAGCTACAGACACATGGACAGGGACATGGCTGCAGACACAGAGACGGGGACATGGCTGCAGACACAGAGACAGGGACACGGCTGCAGATACAGAGACAGGGACACAGCAGCAGACACAGAGACGGGGACATGAATGCAGACACAGAGACGGGGACACGGTTGCAGAGACGGGGACACGGCTGCAGACACAGAGACGGTGACACGGCTGCAGACACAGAGACGAGGACACGGTGGCAGACACAGAGACAGGGACATGAATGCAGACACAGAGACAGGGACACGGTTGCAGAGACAGGGACACAGCGCAGACACAGAGACGGGAATACGGCTGCAGACATAGAGATGGGGATAAAGCTGCAGATACAGAGACAGGGACACAGCTGCAGACAGAGACGGGGACACAGCTGCAGACACAGAGACGGGGACACAGCTGCAGACACAGAGACGGGGATATGGCTGCAGAGACGTGGACGCGGCTACAGGCACAGAGACGGGAACATGGCTGCAGACACAGAGACGGGGACACGTCTGCAGACACAGAGACGGGGACACAGCTACAGACACATGGAAGGGGACATGGCTGCAGACACAGAGACAGGGACATGGCTGCAGACACAGAGACAGGGACACGGCTGCAGATACAGAGACAGGGACACATCAGCAGACACAGAGACGGGGACATGAATGCAGACACAGAGACGGGGACACGGTTGCAGAGACGGGGACACGGCTGCAGACACAGAGACGGTGACACGGCTGCAGACACAGAGACAGGGATACGGCTCCAGACATAGAGATGGGGATAAAGCTGCAGATACAGAGACAGGGACACAGCTGCAGACACAGAGACGAGGACACGGCGGCAGACACAGAGACAAGGACATGAATGCAGACACAGAGACAGGGACACGGTTGCAGAGACAGGGACACAGCGCAGACACAGAGACGGGAATACGGCTGCAGACATAGAGATGGGGACAAAGCTGCAGACACAGACGGGGACACAGCTGCAGACACAGAGACGAGAACACGGCGGCAGACACAGAGACAGGGACACGGCTGCAGACACAGAGATGTGGACACGGCTGCAGACACAGAGATGTGGACACGGCTGCAGACACAGAGATGGGGACACGGCTGCAGATGGCTGCACAGCTCATCTGAAGGTAAATGCTGGTATTCTCTCTCCCATTCATGTGAAGGATTAATGCTGTGGGGGTCCTATTCATGTACCCCCACAATGTTAATCCTTCCAAGCTGCAAACCTTGCTGTCCTTCTGGCCATGGAGGGGCTGTGTTCAGACTGCAGGGTACCGCATTTTTCTCTGCGGTCACAAGGACTGTTAGTCTTGCTACATCTGTATGTCAGCAAAGGGATCAATTAATGTTTTTTTTATTGTATTTGCACTAAAAATTATTTTTAAAAGATGCTTTTCATACTAATGGATAGTTTGTACATAAATTTGAGACCATCTTACAGTATATTGCTTTTGATTTATTTTAATGCCAGGTATATTTCTTGTGCTAGCCATTTGATTATTAACATATTTTATCATATGTAATATATTTATCCAGAAAATAAAAGAAGCATACTAGTATAGGAGGAATGTGTCACCAGTAATCTGGCATCGTGTGCAACTTAATATATGCAGACGTAGCTGTTAATGCTACTAATGCATTGATAATTTAATTTGAAAAAGTATTTACAATGTAATTGTTTTAATTATAATATTATGCCTCATTCATTATAAAGTACTAACATATTTGCATAACATGTGTCCTACTGTATCAACATCACCAAATAAATCTTATCATGTATGTATGCATGTATGTCTGTATATCTTTATTTATATATCGCCATCCAGGTACATAGCGTTTTAAATCCACATGACATAATATTATAATACAATGGGACATAAAAGGAAAATCCGGGAAAGGTAGTCCCTGCCCCGCAGAGCTTACAATCGAAGTGATAAGAGGGAAGAACTTAGAAGACAGAAGGAGTGTGCTCTGGTAAGTGCATCTGCAAAGGAACAAGGTCAGTTCGCATGACATGTGTAGTATCAGCCAGCGGAGCTACGAATATGCTTTGATAAAGAGGTGTGTGTCCTAATGGTGGATAGAGAGGGCGCCAGTCAGATATTGAGGGGAAAGGCATTCCAGGGGTGTGGGGCAGTCAGTGAGAAAGGTTTTTGGTGTATGAGGGCTTTAGATTCAAAAGGGGTAGACAGGAGATATCCTTGAGCAGAACGTAAGAGTTGGAAGGCGATTGGCCATAAATCAGGGCTGAGATGTAAAGAGGACAGAAGACTGAGGAAAGTAGGAGAATGTTGTAAGTGATACGGGATTTACTTGGAAGCCAGGAGAGGAATTTCAGCAGGAGAGATGCTCAGACAGATTTAGGAGAGAGTAAAATTATTCCACTGTAGTAGCAGCATTTAGGATTGATGGTTGAGGAGACAGGTGAGGGGCAGGAAGGTTGGACAGTAGAAGGTTACAATAGTCGAGATGGGAGAGAAGGAAGAAATGCGTTAACATTTTAGCAATAGAGCGACAGGAAATAGTGTATCTTTACCATTTTACAGAGGAAAAATGACAGGTTTTAGCTACATTGTAGTATGAACAGAGAATGTCAGGGAGGAGTCAAATTTGACCCCTAGGCAGCACGTTTGTGATACTGTCTGTATGATAGTGCTGCCAACTAGAATATAGAAGGTGCAGTAGGGCCAGACTTTGGAGGAAGTATAAGGATCTATCTTTGACATGTTAATTTTGAGTTGGCGGAGAGCCATCCAGTATGATATAGCGGAGAGACATTGAGACTTTGGTCTGTACATCAGGTGTAAGGTCAGAGGTTGAAAAGTAAATTTCTGTGTCATCAGCAAAGAGGTGATATTTGAAGCCAAGAGATGTGATAAGGTCACCTAGAGAGAGTGTAATGAAAAAAGGGAAGGGGTCCCTGGACAGACCCCTGTGGTACCCCCACAGAGAGATGGGCAGAGGAGGTTAGCAAATGAGACACTGAAAGTACTATGAGAGAGGAAGGAGGAAATCTAGGATAGAACTTTGTTGCGGATACCAAGGGTACGGAGAATGTGAAGGAGAAGAGGGTGGAAAGAAAGGCTTAATGGAGGTCATTAGTTATTTTCGTGAAGGTGGAATGAGCAGTGCGGAAACCAGATTTTGGGGGATCTAGGAAAGAATACGTGGTGAGAAAATGGAGCAAGCGACAGATTAAAAGGCGTTCAAGGAATTCAGATAGAGTATGAGATTTCTTCCAGAGGCTTTAAGAAGAGCGAGTACGCCGGAATGGAGCATGTGTGTGTAGCAGTTTAGCCAGGGTCTGGGGTTAGAAGGGCGAGAACGACATAGAAAAAGAGGAGCATCTAGATCAAGAGAGGAGGATAAGGCAGAGTTGTATTTCATGACCAGGTTGTCAGAGTCTGTAGTGGAGCAGAGAGAAGAGAAGGAGGAGAGCAAACTGGAATAAAAAGCCGGTAGATTAATAGAGCGCAGGTCTCTGCAGAAACGAGAGTTAGAAGGAGGTGGAGAAGGGGAAACGTGAGAGAGAGAAAATGAGATGAGATGATCAGAGAGAGAATAGGGTGAAATGGAGAAATCAGAGAGAGAAAAGTTGTTTGTGAAACAGGTCCTGGTAGTGGCTGACCTTGTGGGTGCTGGCTGTAGTCCATTGGTGAAGGCAAAAGGAAGAGTTTAGAGACAGAAAGCGGGAAGCCCAAAATAGAGAAGGGTCATCAACATGGCAGTTGAAGTCCCCAAGGAGAGGAATAGGGGAGTCAGGAGGAGAGAAAGAAGAGCCAGGATTAAAATGGACAGAGGAGGATGAGAAGAGGTAGGTAGGTGATAGATGACTGGCACATGGAGAGGGAGTGGAGAAAAAAGGCTGGACTATGTGATTCTCAAAGGAAGGAAAAGAAAGAAGGAAAATAGGAAGTGTTCGGTGACGGAAGATTGAGGAGAGGATGCGCCCCATGCCTCCACCCATTCCATCAGGGCACGGAGTGTGGGAGAAAGAAAGACCACCATAGAAATGGCAGTTTCCAGTGCAGAGTCAGACTGAATAACAACTGGCCCTGTCTGTTATAGCAAAAAGGAGAAGAGTGAGAGAAAAGGAAGTCGTGTACAGAGAGGAACTTGTTAGAAAGGGAGCGCGCATTCCAAAGGGCACAAGAGAAATGGAGAGAGAAGGGAGGTTAACAGGGGATGGGTATGAGGTTGAAGGTGTTTAGCCCTGAGGAGCTAAATTTGATTGTAGAAGGTGAGAATGAGAGCATGCAGAAATGAGGCAAGGGCCAGAATTGGGAGAGATCTCCCCAGAAGCAAGGGGGAGAAGCATGGAAAGAAAGTGAAAGTGTGAAAAGGATTTATAGGGGTGTGTTTTTGTGCAGGGGGGATAGCTGTGCAGTGTCAGAGGGCACAGATAGGAAAGGAGTTCATATGAACTGAGAAGTGGAGGAGAATAGTAGAAAGCAAATTGTAGTTTGAAAATAAATGGTTGTAGAGAAAGTATAAACAGTAGAGGGAGCATGGCAGTTTTAGCAGTGCCAGTTCAGTGGTGAGTACTGGACACTGAAAATGGAGTTAGGATAAGTGCAAAGTGAAAGATGTGCTAAATGTAATCTATAAGTGGTGATGCTGTACAGTTAAGAGTGTTGCTTCTTCTTCTTGAGTCTTTGATAGAAAATGTCCTCCTTCCCAACACAGTTCAACTCCAGAATCATGGACCAGTATGTGTGATGTGTACACTTCTTGTTTCACTTCTGTTGAACTCCCTGTTAAACTCTACAATTTATCACACTTAAAAATGGGCCACTTTATAGATGGCATGCTGCCTGACCTCTGCAAAATTTTATACTTATTATTGCCCACATTTCTATTGACAGGACCATCTTACAAACAAACCCAGCAGTCACATCCACCACTAGATGCACCTGTAATTCTGGAAGAAAAAAGGGGCTCAGAGACGCTAGATGCAGCATGAAATAGCTGGAAATAGCAAACAGTTGACCTTGTTTCTGGTATACATCCAGCATCACCACAACCAACGTTACCAATGCAAACACTGACTCAGTGTACAGTTCTCTGGTACAGCATGTGAACATTGACACTTCTATAAAACCAAGGACAGCAGGTCTATAACCGTGAACTGTACATGGGAGAAAATAATACTATAGCAAAGGGTAAATGCTGGGAATAAAGCAACAGGGTGTTGCAATGCAGAATAGACAGTCTGCCATACTGTCAGAACTGTTTAATGTCTAAAGAGAACATAGAAGTAAGGAGGGCTGAACACCTACAATGGGGACTAGTACTGTACCTTAATGACATCATCCACAGCACAGATTACTCTTGTCCCCAAACCACCAAAGAGCTAACAACGTACCGTACCAGCCATTAGAGATGGGCACATTTCTCTGTTGTAGAATCTGCATTTTTGGGCATTTTTCAAATTTTCATTGATAGGTTTACAAAAAAAACACACATTTTTTTGTTAGATTTAAATAATTGAAAAAGTGAAAATAACCAAAAGCTCAGCAATTCTCAAAAACAATTTCCTCTGAAAATTGAAAAAAAAAAAAAAAAAAGACTGCAAATCGAATGTTGACCAATTTGTCCATCTCTACCAGTCATGACCCATGCACCATTGGAGACTGCATCCACAGCTCAGGGGGATTACCACCTCCATCGCCACAGAACATAAGGTCAGAGAAACGTTAAAAGATTACAAACAAAATGACGAGCGTTCATAAAAAATAGCATTTTTGTTTGGCATTTCCTGTGTCTGTTTCTTTATCGAAAGTTCACATGTGCAGATGTAGCAATGATTACTGCACCTGCTCCTAACACAGAATATCACATTATAATGCAGAAAAATACTAGATTTTCCGTAGGATTCAATGGCAGTGATAACACAGAATGTCACAGAATATACCACCATAAAGCTCCAGCGGGTGCAATTACTCCTGCTACAGCTGTACCAGTTATTACTTACCTGTTCCTAGTTTAATAAAGGGGAATGTTTCTGTACAGTAGCGCTCAATTGTAGGCATAACTGTTCTACGATAATATAGAATTGAAATGCATGTTGTACATAAAACATGATACAGTATTATTATACTATATATTAAAAAAAAAACACACACATTTTGTGTCATTTTGCATGTATCCCAACATTCATAATTTAAGGTTAAGGAAAAATACATGAATACAGTACAGATGACATTAATTGAAACATATGGAAAGATAGAAAACATAATATAGGAAGCAGGGGAGAGAGAAGGAGAGGGGTACTGACTGGAAATAAGATTACCATTGTTTTAACCCCATTGCTGTCACAGGAGCTTGTCTGTGTTTAACATTTGATATCCGTGACCTATTTAGCAATTAGCTATGTTTGCATGCTTTGTCAGTCACTAAGACACTGCAATGCTTTGCTAGCATCTATAAGGGGGGTGCTCAACTCCAGTCCTCAAGCCCCCCCAACATGTCAGGTTTTCAGACCGAGCCTCTGATTAAGCCACCTATGCTAAAGCACGGACTGATTGAGTCACCTGTGCTGAAGTAGGGACTGATTGACTGTGGGTAGTTCGTTAGGATAAAGTGAGCTGAAAGGATTATTAACACTTTGTTTTCCATAGCTGCTTGCATTTATAACCACTATGGTTACCAAGTAGTTAACAATTCAAGCCTTTCACTTGAGAAACATGTGAAATATGGTCATCTAAATATTGTACACATATTAAGAATATTTCCAGGTGTGGTACTATTTCGTTTAACAGAGAGAGGCAAGGTCCTTAGCCTTGCTTTTCCAGGCGATCTGTGAACTTGTATTTGAAGTGGCAAATGGTATATTTGCCTTTAAATGGATGGAGAAACCCTCAGTATTATATCTTAGTCAGATTTATTGGAGCAAGCAGCTGATAAGAGGTGTGCAGTAGTAATGCCCATAATGCACGTACAGTATGTAAATGATGCATACTTAAGTAATAATCCCTTCAGAACAGGGCATTACTGGCCAATAATGCCCTGGCTGGAAGAGTTGAAGGCCCGAGGCGAAGTCGAGGGACTTAAAACCAGCCAGGGCATTATTGGCCAGTAATGCCCTGTTCTGAGGGGATTATTACTATTATAGACTAATATAGGCGTTTTTTCATAAATAATAGACACTTTTGTATAGTTAAACAGATTTTTTAAATTAAAATTAAATGATAAATACATTAAAGCACCTCTATATACACTTACACTGCAGCTATCTATATCCACACACTGCCGCCCCCTCTGTGTGTATACACACACAAAACAGCACACACAAATACACAAACTGCAGCTACACACACACACACACACACTGCAGCTACACACACTGTAGCTACACACACACACAAACTGAGCTACATACAAACTGCAGCAGCACATAAACATGTAGCCCCGAGGTAAATTTGAGCTTTCTGGCCCCTCTCCGCGAGTGCCGTGTGGTAGCGGGTGCCGCCGGAGGCTGCGACGGACCCGCCGGCACTTCGCGAGGGTGGGGGCCAGTGCAGGGAGCAGCGCTAGGTGTTGCGGCGCAGGCCGGTTGCCGGGGACGCGATCGGGCCGTTGCTAGGGCCGCGATCGCGTTGCCACCGGCCCGGCGGTTTAAGGATAGGGCGCCGCCATTGCGCGTTAGTTCGCGCATGCGCAGTAGGTCGAAAGTGTCAGGTAGGATCCCCAGTGCAGGGAGAGATCGCGCGAGAGTAGGGAAGAGGATAGTGAGGTTGCGGTGGCCATTAGGCGTTCGCGCATGCGCGGGAGAAGAGCGCACGCGGCCCCAGTGTTTAGGCAGCCCCCTGGGAACTACAATTCCCAGGAGGCATAGGGAGACAGAGGTCAGGTGCTCCCTTGCGGCCAATAGGGCTGGAGGAAGCTCAGCCCGGGAAAAGAGATACATTTCCCGGGCTTGGCACACGTCAGTCAGGAAGAGGCAGAGGAAGGAGAAGGAAGGGTGCAGGGAGCGAGTGGCTCCTGTACCAGGTAAGGGTTCTCCTTAGATCCCCAGGCAGGCCCCAATTCCCGGTAAGGGCAGGGGGTAACTGATGAGGGACGGCCCTAGCTAGGGAGGTTACCCTTAGGTGCGGAAGGTGCAGTTTGGCAGTGCCACAGCGGATAGGGCTGTGCGCACTGGCAAATAGGCACAGCGTGCGAGCAGTGGATTTGCTGCGGGTTCCAGTGAATGGTGTGTATCGTTCTGTGTGTCGCTGCATGTGCTGGGCGCAGTGTGTGCAGCGTGTGTGAATACCTGCAGGCTGACAGTGTGAGCTGTATGTCTGCTGCAGGCTGTTAGGTGTTAGTTAGCAGTTTCAGATAGGACTGGGTAGCTAGGGGAGGGGGGGCAGGTTATTGTTCCACAGGCCCTAGGAGTTTTTCCCAAGCCATCCCAGGTTGCGGTTCATCAGGGACAGGCCCTAGGTTAGGGTTCCTGTCCTGATAGGGTTAGTTAGGGATAGCGGCGGTTGCTGTTCCCGTGATGCGGTTGGTGTTGCCGTGATTCGGTTGCAGTTCCCGTGAAGCGGTGGGACCCTCGTTGGGGTCCACAGAGAGAAGTACCTGGATAGGATCAGACGGACGTCTGACCCTTTTAGAAGAGTGTGGCGGTCCCGAGCATCGGAGTGCTCGGAAGGTACTTCTGTATTATAAGTGCACCAACAGGCCTATTCATAAAGTGACTGCGCAGTCACCCACGACCTCCGTAGGAGTACGGGACATTGGGAGTGGGGGGATCACAGGACACTGGGTGGGAACACCAGACATTGGGCTGAGGTGATGCGGATAGAGCATAAGGTTATGTGATGTTATGTACTGTGTTATACGTTCTCAAGTAAAGTGTTAGTTATTGTTTTATATCTATGAGTGTTGTATTTCTTACCCAGGGCTATCTTTCATAACGGGGATCCTGGGTAAGTGGAGGCGCTGCACCAGGTAATGGTAAGGGTTTCCCCAGGCTCCCAGCTAGCGGAGGCTCAGATCTCCTGGAGCCACAGGTGTGATACAGTTACCAGTAGTCCCTAAGAGCAGGTGTGTTGCAGGGAAAGGAACCGGTTAGACCACGAGGGGCCAATGTGAGATTGGGTGGGTCAGGCGGTTCACAAAAAGGGCTACATTTGGAGGCGCTGCTGAGATATCAGACCTGGGGTGCCCTGTACATGTTTTTCTAAATTGTCCTATTTTTGTTTCGCCATGGGGAAGCCCTCAAGGTGGAGGAAGCCACGTGCTAAGTTCCCGGCCGCGCGGGAAAATGTTGCCAACAGTAATCCAGGACTGGCGGGAAAACCCGAGCCCCGCCCCCACACTGTGAGTGACTCTGTACCGAGTTTGCAACATTCCCCAAAAGACTGTGCTGCCCCTCCTCTAGAGTCCACCAGGGGGAGGGAGTGTCTTGAGCAGAAATCAGAAAATTCTGTTCCCCCTAAGGACAGCAAGGGATGCAGAGGAAAACACCCTTGGCTGTATAGCATCATACGGGCCCCCCATTTAGTCTTGCCAATGGTGGTATGCCCGTGTGTGTTAAAGGTGTGGAAGGTGACGGGTGGCTGGATGGGCGGAGCATCTGAGTCACCAGTTGCCCTCACGATGACCGTGGTAGACGGGGAAGAATGCCTGCACGGCCGTCTGAATGAATGTGAGTGTGCCATTGGTGAGCTGACCCAAGGGCCTAAGTGTCCTGACTGTGCGGCGCAGTTCCTGCAACCCAAACCGCCAGCGGCAGAGGACTCTGTTGCAGAAATGGAGTGTTCCCTCCCCGAGGATGAGAGAGACTGCCAAGGGTTACACCCTGATGTGTATGAGCCCTGGAATTTGCCAGGAATGGAGGTCACGATGCTAATGTGCCCCTGCCTGAGTGAAGCCCTTAAAGATGGAGTCGAACCATCTCAGTTACAGCTAGGTTTCAGGTCAACTGAGGTGGACGGAGAAACGTTTACCCAGTGTTTTGGCCTCAATTGTGGCTGTTCCCGGAGGGAGGCACTGGCGTGGGAGCCCCAATGTGGGTGTTGCGGGGCCTGGTTCCTAAAGCCTATCCTGCCCCAGGCGGCGGAACCAGCAGAGGAAGAAGAGGAGGAGCCGGACCTCTCTCCTACAGTAAATTATGCTTGTCCTCAGGTTGTCTTAATTCCAGAGGCCTCCGGGGACCCGTGTGTCCAGACCACTGTTGCAGACCCTCTCAAAGGGGACGTGCAAATGGAAGAGCAGGAACCTCTGATGGCGGAACCTGCGGAGAAAGAGGCGCCTGATGGTGCTACCAAGGTGGGTGAAGCCGCTACTAATTTTTCCACTTCAGCGATGGAGGTGGTGGAGGGGCCGTGTGCCCAAATGGACTTTCTAGACGCTGAGCCAGAGCCGCTGAAGGCGGAGCTCCAGATGTCGGTTCCAGACCCGGTTCCCGAGCAGGAACCACCGAGACCAGAACCACAGATCCCGGAAGGCCAGGGTAAGGTGTTTATACCCCCGCCCTTGTGTGATGAGTCCAGCGACCAACCGAGCGTGGTGATGCGCCTGCCGGCGGACCACTCCAGTGAGGTCACCGAGGCAACCACCTCAACTGATGCAGACCATGATGTGGGCCCGTGTGCCCTGCAACGGCCAGTCCGGCCTATCACCGAGGTACCAGCGGTCCCAGGCTTGGGATCAGTACCTGCCGACAACGATAGGGGTAAGTTGACTGCCCCAGGGGTGTCGGGTGTGAGCTCCCCGGTGATCGTGGAGCCTGGTGACTCCAGAGGTAGGGTCACCCGGGCGATGGGCTCACCCCGTCATCGCGTCCTGGTGGAGGTGTCTCCCCCAGAAGATCTCTGCAGATCGTGGAACGAACTCGACCTCACCAAGGTATCCGGTACAACGGACAGGAGTGACACTTACTCCTGCACGAGGAGTCTCCAAGCTTGGCCTTCTCAAGACCCGGGCCTACCCGAAGAAGTGGTGCCGTCCGCGGAAGAAGTCACCGTTAAAGGGATTGCTGGAGCGGACAAGGACTGTGTTGAGACCGCTCTGGTAGTTGTGGCCTCTCCCAGGTGCGCGATGGAGCGCTATGTTCGCCATGTGGTGGACCGAGGCAAGAGACTGTGCCTCCCTGTCTCCCGTGAGACGAGACCGGAGGATCCGGCAAGGGTCAACACCCAGGACCCCGTACATTATTTTTTGCAAGAGGGAGAAGGTGGGTTGGTGCAAGGGACAGGTCTTGAGCTCCAAAAGACTCACAGGAGTCAAGGTGGGATACCCTCACCCAGTCTGTTAGGGGCACTCCACTCTGAGACTCAGCTGGCCTCGGGTATCCATGGGATGATGTTGGGTACAAATGGGGAATTGCTTGTGTGTGATGTATCGGTTACAATGCATTTTCCATTATATAATCCACTGTATGGTTGCTACCCAAGCGAGGGCGTTGGGATTCTGCGAAGGGGAGAATGTAGCCTGAGGTAAATTTGAGCTTTCTGGCCCCTCTCCGCGAGTGCCGTGTGGTAGCGGGTGCCGCCGGAGGCTGCGACGGACCCGCCGGCACTTCGCGAGGGTGGGGGCCAGTGCAGGGAGCAGCGCTAGGTGTTGCGGCGCAGGCCGGTTGCCGGGGACGCGATCGGGCCGTTGCTAGGGCCGCGATCGCGTTGCAACTGGCCCGGCGGCTTAAGGAGAGGGCGCCGCCATTGCGCGTTAGTTCGCGCATGCGCAGTAGGCCGAAAGTGTCAGGTAGGATCCCCAGTGCAGGGAGAGATCGCGCGAGAGTAGGGAAGAGGATAGTGAGGTTGCGGCGGCCATTAGGCGTTCACGCATGCTCGGGAGAAGCGCGCACGCGGCCCCAGTGTTTAGGCAGCCCCCTGGGAACTACAATTCCCAGGAGGCATAGGGAGACAGAGGTCAGGTGCTCCCTTGCGGCCAATAGGGCTGGAGGAAGCTCAGCCCGGGAAAAGAGATACATTTCCCGGGCTTGGCACGCGTCAGTCAGGAAGAGGCAGAGGAAGGAGAAGGAAGGGTGCAGGGAGCGAGTGGCTCCTGTACCAGGTAAGGGTTCTCCTTAGATCCCCAGGCAGGCCCCAATTCCCGGTAAGGGCAGGGGGTAACTGAAGAGGGACGGCCCTAGCTAGGGAGGTTACCCTTAGGTGCGGAAGGTGCAGTTTGGCAGTGCCACAGCGGATAGGGATGTGCGCACTGGCAAATAGGCACAGCGTGCGAGCAGTGGATTTGCTGCGGGTTCCAGTGAATGGTGTGTATCGTTCTGTGTGTCGCTGCATGTGCTGGGCGCAGTGTGTGCAGCGTGTGTGAATACCTGCAGGCTGACAGTGTGAGCTGTATGTCTGCTGCAAGCTGTTAGGTGTTAGTTAGCAGTTTCAGATAGGACTGGGTAGCTAGGGGAGGGGGGGCAGGTTATTGTTCCACAGGCCCTAGGAGTTTTCCCCAAGCCATCCCAGGTTGCGGTTCATCAGGGACAGGCCCTAGGTTAGGGTTCCTGTCCTGATAGGGTTAGTTAGGGATAGCGGCGGTTGCTGTTCCCGTGATGCGGTTGGTGTTGCCGTGATTCGGTTGCAGTTCCCGTGAACTCATATAGTGACTGCGCAGTCACCCACGACCTCCGTAGGAGTACGGGACATTGGGAGTGGGGGGATCACAGGAAACTGGGTGGGAACACCAGACATTGGGCTGAGGTGATGCGGATAGAGCATAAGGTTATGTGATGTTATGTACTGTGTTATACGTTCTCAAGTAAAGTGTTAGTTATTGTTTTATATCTATGAGTGTTGTATTTCTTACCCAGGGCTATCTTTCATAACGGGGATCCTGGCTAAGTGGAGGCGCTGCACCAGGTAATGGTAAGGGTTTCCCCAGGCTCCCAGCTAGCGGAGGCTCAGATCTCCTGGAGCCACAGGTGTGATACAGTTACCAGTAGTCCCTTAGAGCAGGTGTGTTGCAGGGAAAGGTACCGATTAGACCACGAGGGGCCAATGTGAGATTGGGTGGGTCAGGCGGTTCACAAAAAGGGCTACACACACACACACACACAACAGCACACACAAACTGCAGCTACACACACTGCAGCTACTCACACTGTAGCTACACACACACACAAACTCAGCTACATACAAACTGCAGCTGCACACACACACACACACACATACACTGCAGCTGCAGCTACATACACATACACACACACACAAACTGCAGCTAAAAGCTGCAGACAGCCACTTACTTTGCAGCTACTGTACACAAACACTCTCTCCCTCCTCAACTCAAAAGGAAGCTCTGTTCACGGAGGGAGGAGGGGAAGGGGGGTCACTGCCTACTGCTGCTTCCTGACCAATCCCCTGCCCTGTCTCCGAGCTGTTCTGACAAAAGGAAAAGCTGATTAGCTGGAAATAAACACGTTGCAACCTGCCAAAAATTCCCGGCATTACTGAATGAATAATGCCAGGAATTTTAACATATCAGAGAGCAGGGATTTCAATAATGCCCGGAATTTTACTGCTTTAGCCTATCTACTATATATTTTTGAAAGCACTGTATGTCTGCGTCCCAAGGGCCAATCGCATAGCACCTTTGGCCTGTCACTCCGGCTCAGGCCATGCCCGCCCCCGCACTCCTCTCATTGGCCTGCGTCCAACACCAATGCCACACTGTCTCACCCCTCACTGACTCTCATTGGCCTGCGTCCAACACCAATGCCACACTGTCCCACCCCTCACTGAGCTACCACTGCTACACTGTCCACCAAACACTGCACACTGCCTCTTCAACGACCCCCCCCCCCCACCCGGTCCACTCCAGAGATCTCCCGCCAAACACCATCGGCACCAGCTCCGGAGGACACCGCACGCCACACATCTCCCTCCCGCTACCGCAGACCCTTACACGCCACAGATCTCCCAGCAAACATGATTGGAGGAGGACACCGCACATCTCCCTCCCGCTTCCGCAGACCCTCTACGGGCCGCGGCCTACCGGCCCAAACGCTCCTCCTCCTGAGGACACCGCACGCCACACATCCCCCTCCCGCTAACGCAGACACTCTACGGGCCGCGGCCCGGCCCGCACGGAGCTTCTCCGAAGCCCACCGCACGCCACAGATCTCCCACCAAACACCATCGGCACCGGCCCACACGCGCGGGCGTCGGGGGGGGAGCGCGAGTCACGGGGGACCAAGCGGCGCCGGGGGAGCGCGAGTCACGGGGAGGGACAGTGTGTGTGTGTGGGGGGGGGGACAGTGTGTGTGTGGGGGGGGGACAGTGTGTATGTGGGGGGGGGACAGTGTGTATGTAGGGGGGGACAGTGTGTGTGGGGGGGACAGTGTGTGTGTGGGGGGGTGGACAGTGTGTGTGTGGGGGGGTGGACAGTGTGTGTTTGGGGGGGACGACAGTGTGTGTGTGTGGGGAGGGGGGACAGTGTGTGTGTGTGGGGGGGAGGATAGTGTGTGTGTGGGAGGGGACAGTATGTGTGTGTGGGGGGGGACAGTGTGTGTGTGTGGGGGGGGGCAGTGTGTGTGTGGGGGAGGGGGGGACAGTGTGTGTGTGGGGGAGGGGGGGCAGTGTATGTTGGGGAGGGGGGACAGTGTGTGTGTGAGGGGGGCAGTTTGTGGGGGAGGGGGGACAGTGTATGTGGGGGGGGGGCAGTGTGTGTGTGGGGGGGGGGGCAGTGTGACTCCCGGGCAACGCCAGGTCTCTCAGCTAGTAATGTACAATAATAATTAGTACATGGGTGTCAATAAGTTAGTAGAAACAGTCAAAATATTGTCGCAGCACGAATGTTTTATCATAAACATTGACAAAATGTAATATATTCACATTATAGCTATAATAAAATATTGTAAACCAATAATAATTATTTTCTGATACTAATATAAGTAATAAAAATGTAAATATACATGATTCTGTTTGAATTTCAATTGCTGTCCTAATGATGATGTTCTTAAGTAAATTTAATTGTAAACACATCATGACAAACACAATGAAAAATATTGAATGTACAGCAACAATCTTTTTTTCCCTCCAAGTTGTACAGTATATGTCCCTTGTAAACCAAAAATAACTTTCAAATGTACGAAAATAAAAATAACAATCAACATGGTTTTATTAACAAAACGTTTCCCCTGTTTATCTTATTAATAAGATGAAAACCAAAGAATAGAGCGCCTTCCAATTACTTAGAACTGTGGTACAAAGCACGTGAGCTTCGCGTCACATAATAATGACTCAATCTGCGAATATTCACGCAATCTTATTTACAATTACGTGACCATTAAAAATAATTACAGTGATTATCTGTGAGAAAATATAATGACTGTGTTATATCAAAAAGTGAATTGTGCCATTTAAGAAAAAAAGGGAAAACAAAAAAAACGCATCTCTGATAAAAACCAATGAAACCGTCATATTAGTTCCTCTCAACAAATCTTCTTTCAGAAAATGGGGAGTGCTGATTTTTCAACCCATGTGTCTAATATGAAAGGAAGAAAATATATATAGTGTAATACAGTACATATACTTCTTATTATTTGTTGTGTTAAACGTCAATCATTCCACTCACATGGTCCCATTGGGGTGAAAAGCTTGTTTGGAGATTTGCCACCGATTCTCTTTCAACAGGGGGATCCTTAGTGCGCGGGGGTATCCCTCTGTAGTGTGTCCACTCTAGGTGTACAGTATATGGAGCCGTAGGGGTAAAGAGAGAAAAGGAAAACCGATAGTGCCATTGGTCTGAAACCACGTTTTAAATATATAAAAAAAAATATAACATGTGCGCTTACAATCTGCAGCACAAAATAAAAGCAAAAACAATATAGACGGAGACATTGGAACAAGCAGGTCTCTGCTCCTGGGGATCTCACTGCTACCGCTGGTTGCGACCGGCATCGATTGTCACTTCCAGTTTGTGCGCCTGCAGGTCTTGTGTCCTCCGGTATGTAGACTCAACGCGTTTCACATAATCGTCTTCGTCAGGAGTTCTTTACATCCAGGACTGTCTGGCAGCTTCTTATACCGATCATAATTAGTTCATTGTTCTGCAATTAACCTATACTAGTCCTGAAAGGTCTTGAATAATGGCATTTCAGTCCATAAAGCTACACCCATATGGTTAGCTAATCTAGCAGAGGCTGTATATATAAAGAAATCAACATGTATCTCAATAACTTGAAATATATAAAAAAAACAATGCACTTGCTGTTGGAACTGCATAATGTTTATAGTAACTTGTCATCTATTTATTTAAATGATTCAATTAATATTAAAATAATTGATCTAATAAGGTTGCCCTCAATACTGAAAAATGACTTACTGTGTGTAATTCTCACTGTGCTGTTTCATGTATATCACTGTAAACAACACGTGCATACTTACTCTATGTGTTTTTTGTTTTGACACAAACCCTATAACCGAGTTTGCATTTGATGCCGTAGACAGAGTTTTATAATAATATGTTTTTCAATTTACCTCTTCTAAAGTTGTGTCCTATCCATCTTAGAGGATGAGGTTGACAATGATGAATATCCGACCATCTTCTCAGGATATTACTGGGAAGACACTGTGTTCCACAAGATGCCTGTTGCTTGTTCTTAAAAAGTGTGTCTTTTGCATTGAAATGCTTCACTGCCTTATAAACCCACAAAGATCATTACGGATCTGGTACCCAGAAGACGTAATAACATCACAGGGATAGTTAAACAGTTCTGTGCACTTTACTTCTTTGCTTCTGGTTCATGCCAAACATTATTAGCAGTAATAGGAGGAAAATCAAAATTGGCCATGTGCAAATCTTTTTCACAAGTGTTGAATGGCATTGTAAAAAATAACAATGGCTTTGGGGCCATGTGAGTTTTGGCATCATAAGATCACACAAGCACATCTTGATTTAGTTTGGCTAGTTGTACTACTATACAACAAAAGACAGGGATGCCCAATGCTACATCCAATTGACAAAACATATAAAGTAATAACTATAAAGTTTAAATACTTCAATAATAATTACTTGGTTATTTAGTTAAACCCTTTGGCCAAAGCATCATAAGCCTGCATACCACGTCAAGGTATAACCAAAATGAATGCAGGTCCTACACTACACTGTGAACCCTTCCATTTACCTCTGTATGAGGGGAAGATCCTTTCTGGAGATCCCCTTCTCAAACATGTTTATTCAGAGGGTCCCCAATTTGTCTTTAGAAAAGCCAGAACCATTGCCAACTCAGTGTCCCCAAGTCTCTTTTCCAGTAAAAATTGTAATATTAGGGGGTTACCTAAAGGAAGCTTTAAATGTCTTAAATGCATTTCATGCAAACATATGCTTCTAGGTTCCACCTTTACTTCGTTTGCCACTGGGTGTGAGTTTCCGGTAAAACCATTCATTCATTGTGATACCACATTCGCAGTTTATGTTTTGAACTGCGGATGTGGTAAACAATATGTAGGATGCACTTCACGTGCTCTTAAAATCTGTATTAGAGAACATATGAGATTAATTAGAAATGGTGATCTAACTCACCCAGTGGCACAACACTTCACCAATTGTAGATTGGATCTCCCAATGTTTTTTGATAATGTATTTTATCTGACCAACTGTGTAATGAATAACGGTTGATTGGCCTTGGTGTCATGTTTCAAGCTCTTATTCCTCTGTTTGTACAACAATTCATCTCTGGTGGTTTTATTGACCTCCTCTAATGATTTTTTCAAATCCGTAGGTGAGCAGCCTCTCTCCTGGAACCTGGTCAAAAGTTCAAATGACTGTTTTTCAAAATCCTCTTTATTGGAACAAATCCTTTTTAGTCCAATCAATTGCCCCTTCGGGATATTCCTGAGAAGGGATTTGGGATGGCAGCAGTCAGCTCTAAGGAAGATGTTGCATGAATTAGGTTTCCTAAACACGTCTGAACTAATAAGCATGTCAATGTCAATAAATAATAATACATCCAAATAGTGTATATGGTGAGAATTATATGTTTGAGTGAAATGTAAATTTAAATTAATTTTGTTGAGATATTCTATAAACAATAACAGTGAATCCACCCCCCGTGCCAAATAAAAATAAGGTCATCTATATAACGTTTATAAAAAGTGATAAAATGTCGATAGGGGTTTCTATCTCCAAACACCTGGTCTGCTTCCCACAAACCTAAAAATAGGTTTGCGTATGAAGGTGCAAAACTAGTGCCTATAGCAGTACCACGTGTTTGGAGATAGAAAACCCCATCAAACATAAAATAATTGTGAGTGAGTAAAAAAAGTGAATACAATCTAAAATAAAAGACATTTGAACAAGTGATAATGTGGAGTGCTCTAAAAAATGTCTGACAGCTGCCATTCCTTGGTGATGGTCTATAACTGTATATAGGGATGTAATATCTAAAGTTACCCATATAAAGTTATTCTGCCAAACTATGGAGTCCAATTGTCCCAAGAGATAGCTACTGTCCCTAATGTATATGGTAGTTCTTTTACAAAACTCTGTAAATAATAATCCACATATCTTGATACACCATCTCCCAATGTTTTTTGATAATGTATTTTATCTGACCAACTGTGTAATGAATAACGGTTGATTGGCCTTGGTGTCATGTTTCAAGCTCTTATTCCTCTGTTTGTACAACAATTCATCTCTGGTGGTTTTATTGACCTCCTCTAATGATTTTTTCAAATCCGTAGGTGAGCAGCCTCTCTCCTGGAACCTGGTCAAAAGTTCAAATGACTGTTTTTCAAAATCCTCTTTATTGGAACAAATCCTTTTTAGTCCAATCAATTGCCCCTTCGGGATATTCCTGAGAAGGGATTTGGGATGGCAGCAGTCAGCTCTAAGGAAGATGTTGCATGAATTAGGTTTCCTAAACACGTCTGAACTAATAAGCATGTCAATGTCAATAAATAATAATACATCCAAATAGTGTATATGGTGAGAATTATATGTTTGAGTGAAATGTAAATTTAAATTAATTTTGTTGAGATATTCTATAAACAATAACAGTGAATCCACCCCCCGTGCCAAATAAAAATAAGGTCATCTATATAACGTTTATAAAAAGTGATAAAATGTCGATAGGGGTTTCTATCTCCAAACACCTGGTCTGCTTCCCACAAACCTAAAAATAGGTTTGCGTATGAAGGTGCAAAACTAGTGCCTATAGCAGTACCACGTGTTTGGAGATAGAAAACCCCATCAAACATAAAATAATTGTGAGTGAGTAAAAAAAGTGAATACAATCTAAAATAAAAGACATTTGAACAAGTGATAATGTGGAGTGCTCTAAAAAATGTCTGACAGCTGCCATTCCTTGGTGATGGTCTATAACTGTATATAGGGATGTAATATCTAAAGTTACCCATATAAAGTTATTCTGCCAAACTATGGAGTCCAATTGTCCCAAGAGATAGCTACTGTCCCTAATGTATATGGTAGTTCTTTTACAAAACTCTGTAAATAATAATCCACATATCTTGATACACCATCTCCCAAAGATCCTATACTAGAGAACCAGGAAACCCCGGCAGACCAATTATAACAGGTATGGATACACTCACGGAACAAATATCAGGCTTAGTGGAGAATATCCTCAAACCTTCTGTCAGAAGCACCAACAGCTTCATACAAGATACCTCAGATTTTCTCAATAATCTTAAGAACACCAACCAACTACCATCCAACACACTGCTAGTTACCATGGATGTAGAATCCCTTTACAGCAACATCCCCCACAAGGATGGTATTGAGGCATGCCTGCATTTCCTTACAACATCTCCAATGGATCAGAAATACAGCGCTGATGTAGTTACCAAACTGATAGAATAGATCCTAACAAACAACTACTTCAGCTTCAACAAGGAAATTTATCTACAACTAATGGGGACTGCAATGGGTACCAAGATGGCACCGCAATATGCCAATCTTTTCATGGCAAATCTTGAACAAAGATTCCTAACTACATGCCTCCACAAACCCTACAAATACTACAGATACATTGATGACCTGTTTATAATATGGACAGAGGGTGAAGAAAACCTAAAACAATTCCACAAGTCCCTGAACTCATTCCATCCATCAATTAAACTCAAAATGGATTATTCGGCAAACCTAGTAAACTTTCTAGATACTACAGTAACACTGAAAGATGGCAAACTACACACATCTTTATACAAGAAACCTACTGACAGAAGCAGTTACCTCCACAACTCCAGCTTCCATCCCACTCATACAAAACAAGGTATCATACACAGCCAGGCTATAAGATACCACCGCATATGCTCTGACACTGAAGACAGAAACAGGCATCTCACAACCCTGACCGAATCGTTCAGACAGAAGGGATACAAACCAAATACCATTGCCAAAACTATTACATCTGCAATAAAAGTCCCACGAGAACACCTGCTACAATACAGACAGAAAGAACCTACCACACGCATACCACTAGTGACCACATACAACCCTACCCTAGAGGGTATACGAAAAATAATCAAAGATCTGCAACCCATGCTGACAGAGGATGCGACATTAAAAGAAATCTTTCCCAAACCTACAATTCTTGCATTCCGGCAACCACCAAACCTCAAACAGAAATTAGTCAGCAGAAAACTTCACAACGATTTTAAAGACATGGATAATGGCACAAAACCGTGCAGCAACAAACGCTGCAAACTCTGCAAACATATTTGCCAGGATCCCACAGACAGTCACAACCATAGAACATTCAATGTTAAAGGATCATACAGCTGCACATCCAGGAATTTAGTGTATATGATTCAGTGCAACAAATGTGACCAAGGTTGCTACATTGGAGAAACCAGCCAAAAACTACAAGGAAGAATGAATATGCACAGACACTCTATACTCCATCACGAAGAAGGAAGATACTGCTCACCTGTGGGACATCACTTCTCACAACCAGATCATTCCATAAATGATCTAAAAATCAAAATCCTCAATGGAATGTTTAAAAGCACCCAAGAACGGAAAACATTTGAACTCAGAATGATAAGACTCTTTGACACCAAAACCAAAGGACTTAATGCGGACATGGGTTTTCTCACACCCTATCAAAATTGCTTGTAATTATCCTGCTTGCCTCTATTCTTATCCACACTTTCTCTCCCCCCCAGTATCCCTCCCCCTCCCCACCTTCCTTTGACACTGTCCCCTGGCTTCAAACACTTAACACCCTACCTTATCTACAGTTAATATCTGTTGTTTTTTTTTTCTTCCTCTCTCCACACTGTTTTAGCCATAGATTCCTTTGTATATCAGTATTGCTTGACCTGAAGAAGAGAGGATAACTCTCGAAAGATTGTCATATGACATTAATTGTTAGTCCAATAAAAAAGGTATCACCGAATACTGAAGAACTCATTTATTCTGCACTATCGCAACTGGACTAACACGGCTATTTTCTGCTTTATATATATATATATATATATATATATATATATATATATATATCTATATATATATAGATATATATATATATATATCTATATATATATCTATATATATATAGTGTGACAAACGCCCCTCTTTTGTAGCGCTGACGTCTGTCTGGGTTCTTCCCGACACAGTCTTCTAGGGTTAATTATACAACAAACAGGAACATGCAATTTATTACATTGCTTAACTCAGGCTTCTGCCTGCTTTATTTTCATCCAAGTAAGGTACTGCAGCTTTAACATGTGTAGGTTAGAGGTACTCAGATACTTTCATTCAGCAGTTCACTTATTTCAGTGTTACAGTATTTCCCACTGTTATTTTTAAGAAATAAAACCAAAATCATATAAACAAAAATCCTATACCTTTCAGGGATCTAACTACACATCAGAATCAGTCTCTCTAACAGCTGCTGGCCAACTAACCTGGTTCCCCAGCTTAAAACAATGCTCTCTCATTTAGGGTCACTAGATACAGCACAGTCTTTTAGCAACAGCAATAACCATTTGTTTTGTCTTATCTGTTCATGGTGGGAACTCGGTCCCAAGTGTCCAGGCAAATCCTCTGGTACTGTGATACTTGGAGGGGCCGTCCACCCTGAACTGGATTCCGGGGAGCAGCGATACCCCCAGCCTCCAGGCTCGAAGGAGAGAGAGTGAAATGCAAAACCTCTCTGCTCTAAATACCTGTGCATGTGATTAGAAGAGCAGGTGAGGGAGAACTAGAGCCATTGTAATCTGTGGTCTGGATTTTCCATCCAGCTGCCTGAGTTAATGGGAAGCTGTGGAATGGATCATTTTTAACTATTCCTGCACTTTCTGACCTAAAATGGGGCAGAAAGCTGCCTAACATCTTTGGACTATGTCACAATATATATATATATATATATATATATATATATATATATATATATATATATATATATATATATATGCAGAAAACAAGAAGAAAAACAGGCGCACTCCTAGTGTGATAAAGTATAAAACAGTATTTATGGGATTGTAAAATATAAAAAGCGCACCCACAGAGTAAAAATAATAGCATTTATGAGATATACTCAATCGCCTTGAAACTGTGAAGGGAATGTATCAGCCTCTCCCGTTTGTGCCACCTCTGGTGCATCCATTGGTTCAGCAAGGTGCACTCGAGCCACCGCAGCCAGATGATGTAAT
Source organism: Ascaphus truei (assembly GCF_040206685.1). NCBI lineage: Eukaryota > Metazoa > Chordata > Amphibia > Anura > Ascaphidae > Ascaphus > Ascaphus truei. The sequence goes on from NC_134483.1 coordinate 535,407,233, forward strand.
AATCAGCAACACGGTCAGAGACTCCCTCCAGATACACCTCCCACAGCTCTCACTGCTCACCAGCAGGCAACTGCAAACCCGGAAGCGACAGCAGTCCCAAGCAAAATAGCAACAGCTCCAAGGTACTCTCTCCGTTCGTGCAGTAATGTCAGCCACAAACTCGCCTCTTTGGGAAACGCCCTACGTGTTTCGTCACTAAGGACTTCGTCAGGGGGAGATCTCTAGAGATCCTAGAGGGGGTGATTGGGACAAACGACTTCTCCAAAAAGAATGCCGTTGGATCTTTCAACTCCAAACCCTTTCACCCCTTGAACTAAACGAGGGTTTCATATACTCCTCTTTTCTTTAGAGTGATATATCCAATATTCACATTATGAAGCTTCTGCAAGGGAATTTCTAGGAGTATATACAGGAGGATCACATGACCTACTTTAATTTTTAGAGGCGGGCCATTTATATATAATATTTTATATGCTACTTTCAATTATCACGTTGGAATATTACCAAAATTTTGAATGGGGATACAGGTATATAGTATTTAATCACTATTAGACCTGTATTGACCATTAGGGGCAGGTCACCTAAATATCCCTCACTCCTACATCACTGATATAAACTAATTATCTAGTAATTATATATTTTTATTTATTCACTTGCACATTTGGTATTTTTTCAATTATTCCACACAATAATACACACTACTTTTATTAAATTTTATTTATGAGGATAATAAAGATATCATTTCGGGATCCAGGTATATAATATGTTTTCACCATCTGACCTGCTTTGACCACTGAGGGCAGGCCATTTCAAACACCTTCATCACTGAGGAAAAATAATTAGCACTTATTTATTTTAATATCAATTGTTTACACAAGAGATATACTCCTGAATACCCGTCTGAATTTATTAGAATTACGATATCACCACGCATCATACTTACCTACCTCTGTGGGATGTCTCCTTTTCCTCCCTGTTCCATTTATAAGGATGACAAAAAGAAAAGAGGTTGGGGCGCTCCCTATTTGTATAGGCTTGTGATGTTGCCTGTGTGGTAGTGTGTAACCAAAGAAAGGGTAGTGTATACTTGCCCTTGTTGTTTTCTGCAGCTGGACCAGTAGAGAAGATAAAGCCCGGAATCTTCTTGTAGTTGCAGTGGAGGTGGAGGGTTGGTCAGCGCACGGGATTTTGCTCAAACGTAGAGATAAGAGGATAGGAAGATATGGAACACGGTATTAGTGTTTTAGTAATCGAACGGTACAATACAGCCAAAAGAACTTTGGAATTAAAAATGTATGAAAAATATATTTTTAAAATAGCTTAAAAATCTTTGGAATTAAAGAGCCTTGGTAATTAAAAGTAAAAATATATAAATATATGAAAAAATATATTTCTAAAATAGCTTAAAAATAGATTAGAAAATCCTTAAATAAAATCCTTAAATAAAATTTAAATGGAATTGTGTGTTTTTTTATGAACAGAAGCAGAATATGTGCTATATGTGGATGACTAACAGGGTGTGTTTACATAGCCTGTTGTTGGTCTGAGGTAAAAAGGGGATAATGGGGCTGGTTAGCAGAGTTTAATGTGCAGTCTTTCCTTCACGGAATGCTGCTAAAAACAATAACTTTCTCACCCTCCTGGTGGGGGCAGTACGTGAGTTGCTTCTCTCCCGGGGGCCCAAATAGGAAGAAAAGGGCCGAACTCGGTGAGTGAGCAAAATAGAATTTATTAGGTACAGAAAACAAAGTCAAAATAACACTCACAGTACAGCTTTAAAACAGCCCAGCATCAGCCTGATCGTCCGGTGATATTCCTCTCACCAGTACAGCTCCCGTGGTCGCGTCCGACGGCGGGACCGGAAGAGGAGGTCTTACCGGATGTCAGCAGGCTGGCTGGGTCCTTCAATCAATGGGCTCCGGCAGGGAACAACTAGTTTCGCAATAATGCTTCGTCAGGTTCCTGCCGGATGCCCTGTGTCTTCCCTCTTTATAGGCAAATACCTAATTGATGATTGGATTGGTCATCAATTGGTATTGGTACAATTAAATAATAAAATGTAAAAACGACCTTTATTGAGTGTTGGGTGTTGGACTAATGCCCAATAATATGAAAGACCAATAATGCTAAACTCTAAATACATACATAAATATGTTACAAGTAGTGACAATGTTATATACAGTAGATAATTATGCACACATGATCTCTATCAGTTCTATGAGACCTTCCCTCGCTCGAGGTGTAGGCAATTAGTAATCTACAGACATCTTTAAACAAATCTCTTAAAATTGGTAGCAGGTGCAGCACAATACATTGTGAAGTAAACCTCTAAGTAATTCCTTCAGCAAATTAATTTCATACCTAAAGTGGCCCTTGCACTTAGAACTTCTGTGATGTGTGACATTTAAACTAAATGCAAAAGAGCTCATGCTCAGATGGATGGATTTTAAGTGATATATAAAAAAATATAAAATAATAAAATAGGAATATAAAAATGTGTTGTAAATAAAAATATTGTATAGATGAATATATGTGTAATTGGGGCTACCATATGGTATCGCTTATATGTTTAGACGATCTGTCCTGAAATATATATATATATATATGGTGTATTACCCAGGTTTAGGTGATATATGTTAAAAAGTACCCCTGTGTGTTTCTTGACTCCCCCTTGTGGTTAGTTTGGAGAATGTCAATGGTGGCCGGAATAGAATTGGAGTAGCATTATTCCTACAAATGTGATAGTTCAGTAATTCAAACATAGTGATCAGTAATTTAATGATGTATGGAACTTGGATGTATTTTCAGTATGGTTCATTGGGGATTTGACCTCACGATCATATTAGGCCTTACTTAAAAGCAGAGTGATAAGTTGGCTGTGCTATACAGAGGCAGATGGACCTCATGTACTTGTTTGCACATATGCGATCAGAGAGAGTACAGAATTCTGCAATGAGAATAACAAATGTGGGTAAAGAGTATTGGTGTGTTACCCAGGCTTAGGTGAAATGTTAAAAAGTATTAAAAAGTATCTCAATAATTGAGAAATGTGGGGTACTTGAATTCTTAGTGTGTGTTTCTAGTATTTCATTGGGGATTTGTCCCCATGATCTTATTGGCCCTCACTCAAAAGCAGTGTGATAAGTTAACTGTGCTACGCAGAGGCAGATAGATTTCATAAACTCGTTGGTGCATATGTGAACAGAGAGAACGTAAACATAGAGATTACAAAATAATATAATTGTGTACGGTTAAGCGAATGAAAGTGAATCATCCAATTGCGAAGTTACTGGTTCCAAATTCGGGAAGGGGATTGAGAGAAAGAAGAGAAGAAGGGAGAGAAGAAGAGAAACGTGATTAGTGTGTTAAATATACATGTTTCATTCAAGAAAAGCCCCAATGTCGATGTCAATGTTAAGTCCTTGGGGTGCTAGCGTCTTTAGTTTATAAATTCATAGTGTCTCCTTTCTTGCTAGTTTTGTACAGTAAGTCTATCTCCCCCTCTCCAAAGGGGAGGAATCTGTTCTATGGCTCTATATGTCAGGCCTGAGGGGTCCCCCTGATGCTGTAGTGAAAAATGTTTTGACATGCTGTGGGTCATAACCTGTCGTCGGATGTTACCAATATGTTCCAATATACGAACCCTCAGTGGTCGGCTGGTGCGGCCGATATACTGTAGTCCACAGGGGCAGCTTAGTAAATAGACCACATAGTCACTCTTGCAATTGATAAAGTGCTTTGTTTTAAATTGTTCGCCTGTTACATGTGATGAAAAGTCTATTTTGTCGTTTGACCCTTGTTTGCAAGCTTTGCAAGTACTGCACCTATAAAAACCTTTGGCTGCTGATAGCCAATTCTCGTCCCTTTTGGAGTTATCAGTTCTAAATAGGCTTGGTGCTAATTTATTCTTTATATTATCTGCTTTTTTAAAGATGACCTTGGGTCTTTCTGGGAGGTAGTTTCTAAGGGTGTCATCTCCTTGTAGAAGGTGCCAGTGTTTATTAAGAATTTGTTGTATTTTGCCTGAATCCTGGCTGTATTGAGTTAAAAATGCGACGTTAAAATTTTCTGTCGGTTGTTTTTGTGTTGTTTTTAGGATATCTCGTCGTTGTAGGAGACCTGTCTTCTTAATGGATTCATCTAGTGAGTTTTTGTTGAATCCTTTGTTAATAAACCGATTTTTTAAAATGTCTGCTTGTTCTTTAAAAGTGTTACCGTCGCTGCAATTCCGCCTGATACGGCGGAATTGGCCTGGTGGTATGTTAGATAGCCATTTTTTGTGGTGGCAGCTTGTTCTCAGTAGGTAGTTGTTGCAGTCTACTTTCTTGAAAAATGTTTTGGTTTTGAGAGAACTGTTCTCGACATAGATGGTTAGATCTAAAAAATCTACAGCGATGGGGTTTGTGCAGGCCGTGAATTTTAGATTGATTTCGTTGTCATTGATATATTCTAAGAACCGTTTTAGATCCTCCTCGCTACCTTTCCAGATGAAGAAGATATCATCTATATATCTCCGCCAAAGCGCCAGATCTGCGCTAAATTCATGTGTTGACCAGATTTTGTCCTGTTCCCAGGCGTCCATAAAAAGATTGGCGTAGCTTGGTGCAAATTTCGTGCCCATTGCGGTTCCGCATTTTTGTAGGTAGTACTTTCCATCAAAGTTAAAAAGGTTATGTTTTAAAATAAAGTTAATACTCTCTAGAATAAAAGATTTCTGTTCTATAAGAACGTTTGGGTCATTGCTTAATGTCCTATCAATGGCTGAAATACCATCCTCGTGGTTAATGGATGTGTATAGTGATGTTACATCACATGTGCATAGTATAAAATCTGGGCTCCATGCTGTTTGTTCTATCAGATTGATAGTTTGTGTGGTATCTCTGAGGTATGATTTCATCCCCACGACGTAAGGTTGTAGGGAAATGTCTATGTATTCTGACAGTCGTGAGGTGAGAGACAGTAAATACAAAAAACAAAACTGTGCGCTACTACCTAACTACCTATAAAGTTTAAAATTATAAATATATACAGTGCAGTGACTATACCATCAATTTAGTGATAAAAAATTTATACAAAATTAAACCACAACTCCCACAGTGAGATAATTATACATTAAATAATAAGTGCCACATAACCGTGTTGGGGATAATGGCGTCTGCAGCTGTAAACGCAGGGGTGGCTCAGCACCCCACACACACTAAGAGAATGGAAACAAAAGAAAACGCTGTTTTCTTTTGTTTCCATTCTCTTAGTGAGGTGAGAGAGCCTATACCCGAAATGATCGGTCTTCCTGGTGGGTCTATCAGACTTTTGTGTATTTTGGGAAGGAAATAGAAAATCGGCATCACGGGGAATTTGACATTCAAGTATTCATATTCCTTGGTGTTTATTACCCCTATTTCTTTACCCTTGTCTAGGTGTTTTGAATATTCTGTACAGAAATTCTTATGGGGATTAATTCTTAGACTCTCATATGTAATAGCATCTGAGAGGATCCTGTCTGCTTCTTTTTTATAGTTGGTAGTATCCATGATCACTACGCCCCCCCCCCTTTATCTGCTTGTTTGATGGTTATTGATTTATCATCCTCAAGTTTTTTGAGCGCAGTCTTTTCTTTAAGTGTTAGATTATGTTTTATTTTACTTCTTTTGCTATGGGTAAGTTTTTCGAAGTCTTCTTCTATTTTCTGGTGAAATGTCTCGATATTATGGCTCTTAGCCCAGCTTGGATAGAATTTAGATTTTTCTTTGAGAGTTGTGTGTTTGAATGTGTTTTCATCTATTGTTGTAGGTGTACTGTTACTTGTGATTTCCTTACTTTGTGCGTCTTTGGATAGGAAGAATTTTTTTAGGGTCAGTTGTCTTATAAATGTATGTGCGTCTATGTATAGATTGAAACCGCTGGCTACAGCGGCTGGAGCGAAGTTAAGGCCCTTTTTGATGAGGCTACATTCATCAGCATTCAGACTTTTATTGCTAAGATTGAAGATGTTACTGGTTTCTATTGTGTTGCTGGCCTTTTTCTGCTGATTTCTTCCTCCCCGTTTTCCTCGTGTGGTCTTTTTTTGGCCCTTGTGTTCGGGGAGTCTTGTTCCCTCTGTCCTTCTAATAGTATGTATCTGTTCTGTGTCATTAGAGGGGGGGCTTTCCTCACTGGGGCCTTCTCTAAAAAAGGCCCAGAATGTCCTGAGTGTCTAGGTGGTGACCTACGATCTCTTCTTGGGCTACGTTCCCTTTCATATCTATTTTCTCTCTGTTCTAGCGGAGATCTTGCTCTGTGGTTCTCTATGGGAGATCTGGCCCTGTGGTGGTGCTCGTGGTAATCGCTGTGTTTGGTGGTGTAGGGTTTATATTTCCATTGGTCATCATATTGGTGTCCCTGTCTGTGTTGTCTTTTCTCTTCGTCCCTTCTGTATGTGTCTGTTCGCTTATTATCTCTTTCGTGGTATGTATATCTATTCTCATTTGAATCTCTGTGGTTCTCGTGTTCCCTTGGTGCCCATTCCCTTGATGGTGTTTGTTTTTCATCATGCCTGAATTTTACATTCTTATTATTCGTGTTCTTTGCGTTAGATTTATTGTAGTCTGTGTTTGTTTGGTGGCTTGAAGTACTAGGACCACTTTCTATATTTATGTCCCTACCCTTATATTCAAATGTTCTCTTACGTTCCCTTGGAGTGCTTGGTGGGATTAGTGTGACTTTCTGCCATCTTGGATTTGAGCCGACTGTGTAGTCTTCCTCATCTCGTCTGTATTTTTTGTTTTTTGATTCTATTAGAAGTCTTTCTATCGTGTCAATTTCATCTGCTAGTTTTTTGTCCCTACTTTGGAAAGTTGGGTTTTCCATTATAGGTTCTAGTCTTTTCTGGATCAAAACCACCTCCCTGTCTATATCTGACAGGGTTTTGTTGTGATGCTCTATGATGAGTTTCATGAGGGTAAAGGAGCAAGTGTCCATACTCTCCTCCCACATGACATTAAATTCTATATCTGATAATTCAAAGGAGGCTTTTTTAGAAAAACGCAATCCTCTTGGGATGCGTTTTGCATCTAGGTATTTCTGTAGATATACCTTGTCCCAAACTTTTTTTGTTTCTTTTTTGAGGAGTGTCTCTAGTTTATCAAACTCGTTGTTGATGGTTTCTATGTCCCCCATCTCAGCCGTCTCGACTTCCTTCATTTTATTCTCTATATAATTGCTTCTAAACAATCTTTTAGTGAATATATTTTCCATAATTTCATTTGTGTTTTCTGTTTCTAGGGTTTCTTCTTCCATCATGTGAAGGTCAGGGTGCTGCCACCAAAGCGGGTTTAGAATAATGTGACAAAAAGAAAAGAGGTTGGGGCGCTCCCTATTTGTATAGGCTTGTGATGTTGCCTGTGTGGTAGTGTGTAACCAAAGAAAGGGTAGTGTATACTTGCCCTTGTTGTTTTCTGCAGCTGGACCAGTAGAGAAGATAAAGCCCGGAATCTTCTTGTAGTTGCAGTGGAGGTGGAGGGTTGGTCAGCGCACGGGATTTTGCTCAAACGTAGAGATAAGAGGATTGGGAAGATATGGAACACGGTATTAGTGTTTTAGTAATCGAACGGTACAATACAGCCAAAAGAACTTTGGAATTAAAAATGTATGAAAAATATATTTTTAAAATAGCTTAAAAATCTTTGGAATAAAGAACCTTGGTAATTAAAAGTAAAAATATATAAATATATAAATATATGTAAAATATATTTCTAAAATAGCTTAAAAATAGATTAGAAAATCCTTAAATAAAATCCTTAAATAAAATTTATAAGGATGCCATAGAGACAGTATTTTCATTAATGTGTATAAGAGTATACCATTCAGATAGCTTAACCGTCAGTAACTCCCACTGCAACACGATAGTAAAGCTTACTTTTGTTTTTTATGACCCGATTTGATCACGGGCATAAACCACGCCTCCATGACTCATAGGGGGTGGGACTTTGTCTTATAAATATTACCCGGCAAAGCTAGTAAGCATACTCCTCCCCTTGAAGAAGGGTGTTAGCCCATGCGAAACGATCGTCGGGATGTGATGACGTCATTGGCGACGTCATCAGAAGTGGCAGCGTCTATTCACAGAGACAGCAGAGAGACTATTTTCCAGCCAGGCTTGTATTAGCGATGGAAACCACTGTGTTTTATTCCTTACCCGCTGTGGTTATATGCCTTCTTTGATGGTAACATTGTATTTATTGCGCAATACTAATGATACACTAAGGGAATAGAACACACTATATTTCCCTTTTGTTTGCAATACAGCGGAGCCTTGAAATAATATATTTCTACCTCCCTTTCCCTCTTCCACGGTGGGAACACAGACATATTCCGAATTATAAGATAAGCTATACTATGTTATGTGATAGATTTTTATCACTACAGAGCTGGATATATTATACCTGTTGGTAACAGGAATTTGATACTTACGTTTCTGATTCTCTCTTGCCTTGAATTGTACCTATTTAGACTTTGTTGTTTATAGGCTTAGAGTGATACTTACCTGCTTATCTATAAATATTTGTATTTTGAAATTAGACGCTTGTTAATAGCAATTGACTTGATACATCATCAGGATTAATACTGATATATTGCTTATCTTGCCACTTCATTATGGGGTTATTTTAATGTTTGAATGTGATATATGTGTTTTTAACCAAAATATTTGAATAAAATTGTATTATTTTCTTCCTAGCTCTTTCCGGTCATGATAGGCTTATTCTGACCTATCAACAGCACTTATCTGGTAGACCACTGTTAGTCTATTCATTGTACTCCAACATTGAGTGCTCTTTATATGAGGGAGTCTTTTTGATCCTCTTGGGATCAACTCTGGTATACAAGTTATTTTTCCCTCTGAGCACCTGTTTTTTTACATGATTACACATACATATATGGATGAGCGTTTTTTTCTCCTTTATAGATGTTAAGTTCAATATGATAATAATTATAAACATGTACAGACGCACTTAAATGATTGCACTAGAACACATGTAAATGGATGTTTGTACGTATTGAAACAAATAATGAATTCATTAGTCAATACTTCATTAAAGCACATGTAAATAGTACTAGCAGGTAATTCAAAGGGGAATGATTTTCAATGGAGTCAATGCAGCTTCTAAAGGACCAACCAGATCCAAAAATTGTTTAGAAAAAAACAAAGAAGTGCAGGCTCTGCAGAAAATACACCACTGAATTATAGTAATTGGCTTTTTACAGAGATAAAAGTAAGAAAACAACTCGGTTACAACACTGACAACAAAAATCACTAATATCCCAGAAATAACTATTGCCTGGATAGGAGATGGCTTATGTGGGAATGTACAAAAAATAGTCTTCAGTAAAGTCCAGAGACACACAACATGCACTGTGGCCTCTCAGATAGATCTTGACACAGTTGGGGAATGTTGAGTAAGCGCCACTAAGGCGGGACTCCATTGAGGTCAGTGATTTAGCCTCACTTGTGAGCGTTTAACATGTAAAATGTAAGTATATCTCTCTCTCTCTGTTTTAACCAGTTGTTTCCCAGATGTCAATGCTGAAAACAGTTTAGACTTTTAGCGATATGTATAGCCGCAAATAGTAGATGATGATGGGGCTGTCTCCAGATTTGACGTGACTCCATCAAAACAAATAGTACAATAATACACGTTATTGAAATGACGTGGCTGCGTCATTTAACCCGGCATTTGTGAAACTTGGACACACATGGGGTTGCAATAACTTTGGCTATACAGTATCTGCATACACTACTTTACATGTACAGTAGGAATTGTTGTTGCACATTAATAATTTTTATTCGTAACTATGCTTGCAAAAAAAAAAATAAGCTTTGCAGATAACATATTTGTATTTGGAACAGTTTTAGTAATAGCCGTCTTTTCATTAACATCCAGCATGAATACATAATTAGCAAGATTAAATATTTTCTTTGCAAAGGAAAACCATGTTTCACATGCATAGCATTTATTTTAAATTCACAGATAATGAAGAACCTGAAGGTCCTTTTTGAGGATTGGACACAAAGCTAATGATACTGTACTGTACAGTAGGTGAATCCATGATCAGAATATCTGGAAAAATGATTCCCACATCATTAGTCAAATAGGCTGGAAAAATAGTTACATCATCTTTAAGTGAAAAATAGTTACATCATCGCAAAGTTCATCTTTCCTGTCTTGCCATCAAACACTTTCTGGGCAAAACTACCCGCCTATCTCAACAAGCTCCTCAACCCTACCACATGCAGCACGTATCATGTGAGATCTGACTCCAAAAGACTGTTCATGGTCACAAGGTTCAACTAAGTATACGGTCGCTCCTCCTTTTATTACCGTGCACTCCACAACTGGAACAGTCAACCGGAGACTCTCACAGCCACCAGTTCTTTCAAAACAAAAGCTGTCTCACATTTGAATCTGGTCTGTAACTGTTACATACGCCTATAACATATACTTTCGCTTACTGTGCATGCAAAGTCTTGTATATAATTGTAACAGTGTTTCCCCCACCCTATGGGGGATTCCCCTGTTACCAGGTGTATGGTGCATGCTACCTGTTGACTCACAGAATGCTGAGTTTTCCGCCGATGGTTGTGGGGACTGCAGGACAGGATTCTGGGGTATATACCCGACATTTACTCCTTGGTACACAGTGCCTCTATCTGCCGTAAGCTCCAGATATATGGAGGCAATCTCCTAAGGTAGAAACGGTTACCTCTCCCCCCCAGTAAGATCACACACCAGGCAGGAGGTATATTCAACTGGAACCGGCTTTATTCTTCTGCGCACACAGTTTCAAGGCAGTAATGCCTAGTGTCACTGATCGGGTCTCCAAACTTAGGATGGTTCTTGGACCTTCATCATGGGTCAATGGCCCCCACAGCAGTCCCTGTTCTTCCCTAGCCATCTAGCAGGACCAGGGGAAAAGGTGATCACTCACTCTCACCCTTAAGGAAGAGGACCAACCAGGCCCTGCCAGTGCACAGCAGTCCTGTGTGATACCTTGTCTCTCTCAATGGTAGAGACAACTAACAAATTTGGGTTTGCAACTCCCTTAAGTACAGTAGGGGAAAGGTAGAAGATCTGAACCCATGATTGGGCAGAAAACAGACCTAGTCCCACCTCCTCCCCTGTCACTCAAGGAAAACTGCCCATGTGGGGAAACCCCATAATTAGCACCTGCCTACTCTTTCCAGGACTTGCATGCCAGTGAGGGTAGAATGATAATCAGAAACCAGCTATGGCAACACTCTCCCTCTGGTGGAATCCAATGGTCCCCTTTTGGAGCCGAAATTTGGTGTACCATCCTTCATCTGTTAACCTGAAACAGAACAACATAATACGTGTTTATCAGAAGTAGCATTATCACATGATACGCAGTTGATAAGTGACCAAACACAGTACAGCACAACCCCGTTATAGCGCGATCTGCTACAACGCAAACCACTTATAACGCGGTCTGAGCGTGGCTCCCGAGATTTGAAAACCTCCATCTTGCCGCGCATGTTCTCCTCTCTGCAGCTGTCGTGCACGGTGTCACAGAGGAGGGTCACACCTACAACCCTGTGGGAATTGAACATTAATACATTTTACATAATACACATGCAGGGATCGAACTCAGGACCTTCCATATACTGGTACCAATGCTTTACCTCTACACCACAGGCTTGGTGTGACAAGACAGATCCTATAAATATATTTATTCTCTACAGCCACATTGCCACACTGCACAGTGCACTATGTAAATGTTCAGTTTCTTTCTAAGGTCTATGACAACACACAGTCCCTGTGGTGTAGAGGAACAGAATTGAGCTAGCATATAAAAGGTCCTGGGTTTGATTCCTGTATAATATGGTATAATTTATAACGACGCAGACTAGGTCCCACTAGAGAACCCACCCGCATTCAGGATGACGTCATCAGACTCCGGTCGTGCGGAATCCTGATAGAGGTCGATGTCCCGCACCGGAAGTACGTCGAAAGTCTTGGATGGTTGTGTCATCGCCATCTGCATAAGAGTCGGCACCGGTAGGTACCTCCCTGCTGGAGGTGCCTTTCAGGTCCTGCTGGAGGTAAGGAGGTGGACTCTCACGGCTCTGCTGACTCCCTGGAACTCTCCGAATACACCATTATATCGGCAACCAGGCCACTGGGAATCGCCACCATTGGGACGCTCCACCGCTCAGGCCGCACTGTTGCTGTCATTGGTACCGGACTCCGCCATCGCTTGATACCACTGGTAAGGTTGTTGTCTTTTACAGCTTCTGAAGATGGGTGTGCCACCAGGCACAGCACTATGGACACTGGACCGCTGATTACACCTGAAGAAGGCAAGGACACATCCACTGGGGATAGGCATTGGAGCATTGCACGGTCGTCTACAGCAATCAGCAGGCAGCGTTCTAGCTCCTGCACTGCTAACGAATGTGGCCCCTCCTCACCCTGGGCACTCATGTTACCCGGTTGCTCATCGTATTGGGTGGATTCCGGCTCACCGACTGTCTCTGGCTATATCTCTGGGACTGGGTCTGGAATTGATGTGGCCATTGGGGTACTCGGACAACCGGGAGCATTCTGTAGGGCACACAGACCCTCTTGAACCTCCATTGCTGAGGTTAGTTGCTGTATCGTCAATCACCCAAGTCTTGGGGTCATCCGCGTCTTTCCTAGAAAAGGCCATAGGCATCAGCAGCGTCGGCTTTAAATAGCAGGCCCGCATCGTTGACACTTGGCATCCCAGGAAAGATTTCCACCAGAGAAATCACACAGGCACTTGAAGTAGCGGTTCCCTTCCACCTTCACTATCAGGAAGCCTCTTGGTAGTTGGTAGTGGGAAAATTCACAAGAACTGGCCATGATCAGAACTTGTTTGAATCATGAAAGCAGGAGTACTGAGTAAGCAGCTCCTCTCTCCTTGCAGGCTCCAAAGAACTGAGGGTGTGGTCGCCAACATCCAGCTCCTCCCTTAGCTGAGACAGTCGTTTAGCATTGGCTGTTACAGTGCCCCCTCCCTCTGGTGGAGATTAGCGTAGGGGCATACTGGGACAGGGCATGACTTTGACTCCTCTCTAAGCCAGTCACATTACTCGGACACGTATCTCGCTTTCTCTACAGACCCTTGAGGAACATTGTACATTTAATCATGCAACCTTTTTGCAGGCAGCATACATGGTCCCCAGTCTTGGCGGGAGACGCCATCTTGAGCAGCAAACTTCACGTGGTGCGTTCTCGGGCAGGAGAACCACCATTTCAAGTGCACTAACATACAGGACCACGTGAACCACACGATTCCGGCAGGAATCCGTTCTCTGTAGGCCTTCATAGCACATGGTTTTACTGTCTACCAAGTGTAGGTGTATGCCTGGCTAGCAAGGCTCCCTCTGAGTATGCTGCACTCGGTCACAGTCCATTATGAGCTCTGTGGTTTTCTCTGTGTGTCGACGGCTAGTGATGCCGTGGTAGTTCTTCAAGCAGAGAGGCATAGACACCTGCATCTCAGGCACCTCTCCTAAAACACTACCCTGTCAGCACCTTACACCACCCCATCTGGCCCTGTCACCCTAGTCTCTTTCAGATGATCCTGGCCCACGGCAATTAGACTCAGACGCCCTATGCATCAGGCCGCCAATGGTCTCCACTCTCACTGCCATTCGTACAACCACAAATCCCAGTTCCCTCTCTGGTACTGTTCTGCCCCTCCTGTAGGCCTTAGTGATCATTCTTTCAGCTCCTCTTCAACCTTCTCTACCTTCCCTCTCTCGTATCCCTGTCACTTGCCCATGTACTGTACACTGGCGACACACTTTATTCGAGCTCGGCTAGTCCCACGAATTCGGGTATACCCGGGTGTATTGAGGTTTGTGACTGTTTTCTGCCCGAGTGCATTGAGTTATTTTCCAGGCAGGGATTGAAGCATTTTATTCCCTCTGGCTGCAATACTGCACAGTATATATATATATATACTGCATTACAATTCAGGAATTTATGCCATCTGGTAGACACGCGAAGCATTGCAGCCTATTAAATCCTAATCATTATCATTTAACAGATCAGCCGCCCATCAGCCAGGCATGAACCCAGGCTGGGAAGGCAAACACAACGGGGCTTGTCAGAGGTGAGGAGCGGCGCATTCCAGGTATCTGCCAGGTACATACCGGGTATTTGCTCGAATAAAGTGTGTCGGTGCAGTACCTCAGCCTTTCTTTCTGTCATCAAATGCTGTATTCATCGCAGGTGCAAGTTCTAGCTCTGAGCCTCTGATATCTGCTGCCACCATGCAGTACTTCACATATGCAACATTCCTATCCCCCCCACACCCAAAGGGAGATTTGCTAATAATTTTTTTTTTTAGCATGTTCTTGTATAGGTTCTTAAATAGGTGTTATGGTGCTGTGGTACTCACCTGTTGGTTCCCAGGAGGCTGAGCCTCTGCGATGTAGGGAGTTTGGGGTACAGATTTGTTTGTGTGGTGCAGCGCATCACCTGTATGGCTCTGCCATAGGCAGGGTTTCATCTCCACAGGAACTTCCATAAAAAAAAAGGAATAAATCTAGTGTACCAGCAACAGTGCAACAGGATATATTTGAGTTCTCACTTACTAGGCCATACAGTCCTTCCATACCCCTTCTCATGCAAGAAAGGTGTCCCATTCTGGAGTAGATGCCACCTTGCAGCTTGAAGAGCCCAGCTCGCAGGACCTCTAGTGTGGAATGCCTTCCTATGACTATTCATCCCAGGGGCTTCAGGTCCAAAGGTAGTCTGAGCATATTCCTCATCCCCAGCTCATGGCTAGCACAGAACTGGAACATAACTGGAACAGACCCTTACCCCTTAAGGGGCAAGGCAGAACATAACTAATTAAAATGGGAGTCCATTTTTATACCAGGGGTGTTGCTACATCCTCTGTCCCGTTAACTGGGCAGGTCCCACTGAGTATGCCCACTCGTCTGACATGTCACTCCAACTGTTTTCAGACAACTGCCTGAAAACTGCAACTTTGTAACTTTAGGGAAGTCTGACTCACATGCTAGGCCATGTGAGAGGGTATTAACACTAGTATTGCCTGCTATTACCAGGGATTACAATACTAGGTGTAGCCCTGGCAAGAAATGGGGCTATAGTTCTATCCTCCTCTTGGTGTAATCCCTGATAAGGGCAGGTTGCCAGGAGTTATCATGGGTTTTCCCCGCTGCAAGCACTTGCCCTGAATGGTGGAGGTAGGTCACCTGACTCTGTGTCCAATCAAGAGACACAGGGGCGGTGCCTGCTGAGATCATAAAGAGCAGTGCATTTCCTATTTAGTTCTGTTAGAGTCTGACACAAGTGTGAGTTAGTGTTAGGGAGGAGAGGAGTGAGCAGATTCTGAGTAGGGGGTGAGGGAAGAGCTAGCCCCACTCTGTATGCCCGTAGGGTCCAGTGTGGCGGCAGGGACCATCACAAGGGAGAACAGTTAGTGCATCAAGTGTACCTGTCGGCTTCTGCTGCTGCACCAAAGAGAATAAAGAGACTGCTGCTTTTAAAGATAATCCTTGTGTGAGACTGGAATCTCTCAATCCCTGGGAGGGGGATTTCTGTGGTAGGGATTCCACCCCGCATCCCTGGGGCTTACTACAGATGGAGGCGCTGCACCATTGAACAAGAACTAAGGCATTCACCCCAGTAACCTGTTCCTGTTGTCCCCCATGTCATCGCGGGAGACTCAGGCCCTCCTGTTGCCAGCAGGTATGCACCACACAGAGACATATAGCCAGACCCCAGAATACCTTAGGGGACCTGATCTGCAATTGGTGGGGGGAGTATGGGCTATAGTTGGAGGCGCTGATGAGATAAACAGGACAGGTTTTCAGCGAAGCAGAGCTGAAAGTAGTATGTACACTTTCAAAGCAAGTGCTGCAGAAGGATGGGCATTTTTGGAGACATGGGGTAGTAAGGAGAGACGACTGTCTTGCACAGTACACCCTAGGTGCCCTAGGAAGGTGATGTAAATTTGGGTACAAGAGGCTATAGATGTTCTAGTCGCCTTCAGGCAGATAGTGTAGGATTCATGTGGGGGTAGCCTGTTAACTAGGTCAGGGACTTCAGCATTGGGTCTGCACTATGAGTGGCCAAAAGTAGGTTGATGCCCAGTACTTAGGAATGCCAAGTACACTAGCCAGTATCCATAAAACACACCACAGAATGCTTGTAATGAATCGTCAGCGAGTGCGGTGTACCTGGAGAGAGTTCTGCCTAGCCTGGGGTATGCCATGCGTTATATTCATTGGTTAGAGCACCATTGAGAGTAGTAAGTGTCTAGGAACAAGTTGCACCATAGGCACTGAGAGTAGCGCTATCGTGGGCTTAGAGGGCTCACTAAAGATGGCAGCGAGAGGTACATGTGCTCTGCAGGGCATGGAGGAGGTTAAAATGGCGACTGTTGCGCCATTCACTGCAACACGGGTTGCAGCCGATCCAAAATGGCGTCTCCCGCCATGCCTAGATCACGCATGTGCTGCGTGCAAGCAGGCTGCAAGAGAAATGTGGTGAGAGATGTGCAAGGGTTTGGCGCCAAAACCAGAACCCCAGCTAAAAGAAGGGAGCGGCGCGAAAGCTGTAGCCGCACCCACTTGTGAAGTGACTGGCCGACGGACGAAGCCACATCACCCAAAGAGAGAGAGTGCCCCGCCTCTAGTTTCACCCAGAGGCAGGGGCCACGCCGAGAACCAATCCCAACTGTCCTCCCCAGCGGAAGGAGGGACAGGAAGTGAGGCTGAGGAACTTCACTTCTGCTTGACTGGTGAAGGAGCTAAGTGTGAGACCAGTAAGCTGAGTGAATCAACCCCTGCGCAAAAGATGGCTGACTTAAGCGTGACAATTTATCAGCTTCCAGGAGGCTTCCTGGTTGTAGAGGTGGATGGCCGAGAATATCTGCGGTGTCTGTGCGTCCAATACAGGCTACCCAGACCGGCCCCAAGTACTACGGCACGGTGCCAACAGTGTGGCACATTCTACCTCTGTGTAGAATAACCTCTTGTGGCGCTGAGGAAAGTGGATGGAACAGAGTCTTGTGCAGTAGTTTCTTCTTGTATGGATACCTCAGAGAGGGAGACAAGAGATAAACAAAAACACCACAATAGTGTATTATCCTTGAGACAATATGAGACGTGGTGGTGAAGGTATAAAGAGCATTTAATGGTTAAAACAATTGTGTCTACAATTGATGTAAAACATATACTGGGTTAATAAACAGTAGATGAACTCCTGTTGAATAAATGAAATGAAGGCTTCCAAACGCTTGTGCTTAGTGAAGCCGTGCTGCTCCGCCGATGGTAAAAACTGAAATCCTACTCACCGTCCTTGAGTAGGACATGTGCAGTGGTACGGGGTCTTTTGCCAGGGATAGCCGTTTGCTGTGGGGTGCCTGACGTCCGTTCTTTTCGTGCGGGGAGATTTCCTGATGTCCTCGTGGTCTCAATGCCAACAGAGTGATTTCCAAGCGTCTCCTCCGCTGACGTCACTGCCTGGTGATCCCAATCACTTTGAGATACTCTCCCTGCTGGTATATGAGCAAGAAGTGACTTTGGGCGCACTTCAACCCTCCTCCCGTGGTGACTGCTCCTCAATCAGCTGCTCAGCTACTCAGCTACTCAGCATGCAAAAGCATGCAAAAGCAGGAACAGGCTGTAGTCTCCTCAGTTGGTGTCTCTCAATCAGGATTCCTTAGAGGAGACTACAGCCTGTTCCTGCTTTTGCATACTGAGTAGCTGAGTAGCTGAGTAGCTGAGCAGCTGATTGAGGAGCAGTCACCACGGGAGGAGGGTTGAAGTGCGCCCAAAGTCACTTCTTGCTCATATACCAGCAGGGAGAGTATCTCAAAGTGATTGGGATCACCAGGCAGTGACGTCAGCGGAGGAGACGCTTGGAAATCACTCTGTTGGCATCGAGACCACGAGGACATCAGGAAATCTCCCCGCACCAAATGAATGGACGTCAGGCACCCCACAGCAAACGGCTATCCCTGGCAAAAGACCCCGTACCACTGCACATGTCCTACTCAAGGACGGTGAGTAGGATTTCAATTTTTACCATCGGCGGAGCAGCACGGCTTCACTAAGCACAAGCGCTTGGAAGCCTTCATTTCATTTATTCAACAGGAGTTCATCTACTGTTTATTAACCTAGTATATGTTTTACATCAATTGTAGACACAATTGTTTTAACCATTAAATGCTCTTTATACCTTCACCACCACATCTCATATTGTCTCAAGGATAATACACTATTGTGGTGTTTTTGTTTATCTCTTGTCTCCCTCTCTGAGGTATCCATACAAGAAGAAACTACTGCACAAGACTCTGTTCCATCCACTTTCCTCAGCGCCACAAGAGGTTATTCTACACACATCTTCTAATCTGGTTGGAAGATACCAGATTAACCTCTCAGGCAGCTCAAGGACTACCTTCATCACAGACTGTATCACAGGTTTTGTTCCTCTGTTTGAATTATTATCATTGTATAATATTTATCACACTAGCGCTTATTTGCACTTATCATTTTACCCCTTTGACATTCTACCTCTGGCCTATCACGCCCTGCCCATGCAATAGTGACCCCGCAAGATGCCTCTCCAGCGACTCTGATAGAGATGGAGGAGGCGGATGCGAAGGCTGCCCTGGTCCTATATTCACCCCTGCGATAGGAACCCAGGCCCAGCCACCAAGAGATGCCCCGACGGAGGATAGCGCGACCGCAGTGGAGGTACCGGAGTGGGCCCGTGTCGTACCCATAACCACTGGAGGTGCCACAAGGACTCGAGGTGATTCCCCAGCAGAGGAGCCGTTGCAGTCCTCGTCGGATGATGAGAGAGACAGCCTGTCATTGGTGGTGATGCGCCGGCTGGCGGACCACCCCAGCTGTAAAGGAGAAGATCCTCTTACCCCTGAGATAGAGACCCCCCGACGGCGAGCGCTGGTGCAGCCTGAACCGCGTAGAAGTCCCACGGCCGTGGCGACTCCAAGTGCGGCGAAGATGGGACCCGAGACAGCTCCAGTGGAACCAACGAGCATCGCAAGACAGCGGAGTGGTAAGAGGACACCACCACCCCCTTATTCCCACCAGGTGAAGGAGGAACCAGTGAAGAGAGAAGGGCTTGAGGCCTACCTGCCCGTCCGCGACCCTGATGGTCCACCACCGCCCCTTCTGGTCCTCGACGCACTTCCGGTGTGAGACCAAGGAGCAGATGGAGATTCCGCGACGACCAACGATGACGTCACTTCCGGGTCGGACTGGCGCAGAGGCCCAGAAGCTTTGATTGCTTCAATAAGGAGAGCTGGGCTGGAAGCAGAGTTCGAGGAGTTTAAGGCCCAAGTAGCCAAGCGGGGAGCCCGAAGCACTAACGCAAGAGAAAGTAAGAGAGTACATGCTGGTCGTGGCATCGCCTCACTCAGAGACACTGTACTGGACTATGGCGATCCTATGGTCACTGCCCCTAGCACCATTGCCCCGGCCACTGCCCCTGCCCTGTCACGTGTTGTGCCACCGGTTCCTAGTGGGAGTAAGTGGATAAGACGCCCAAGTTTTCATCTGATTGGCGGGATTGGGTGACAAGTGATGAGGGTTCTGATGGGGAGATACCTATGTCAAGTGTTATAAACGGTGTTTAATCCTGTTCCTAGAGGTAGGGTCCGAGGGTCCCAGTCTACTGCAAAAGCGGGTCCCGTAAGTCCCACACCACCTAATATGAATCCCACGGTCTATAAGAATGTTATTAGAGGAAGGCGTAAAGGCTTGCACGCTACTGAGGCAGAGACATCTGGTGTGTCCTCGAGAGCTGAATCTGAGGGAGGTATGAGTGTGTCATCCTCATATGAGCACCGAGACAAATGGTGGGCACCGTTATTCACAGGGTATAATGAGGGATGGACCGTACCAGATTTGTATTGATAAAGAAAGATACTGTAGATCACTAGTGGGATGCAGGCACCTATTCTCCACAGGAGGTTGCCGATGAGTTAGATAACAAGTGGAGAGAAATTATGCAAAAAGTGATCACCCCTAAAGGCTCATCTATCTTATATGATGATATTGCGCCTGAGGAGCCAAAGTACTGGGTACTGCCAGGAAAGGCTGAAAACCGGAAATTAACTAAGTTAAGTCGAGCAGATAGAGCCATAGTGGCGAGATACCGGCAGTCTCATGGTTATGAGTTTCCTTATGTGCCAGAGCCGATAATTCAGGAGATCGAGGACCAGAGAGATACCTGGCTCAGAGATGCAGTACTTGAGCACTTAAGAATTAAGTTTCTTTTATGCACAAATTATGCACAATATTTTGTACAGACCAGAGAATGGGCCTGTACAACCTTTCTTTGTAAAGATTGTGGATCACAATGGGCGGGAAGTGAAGAAGCCTGATCCTTGCCATTATTATTGAAGTTATGGGTTCTCCATGTTGGGAGTTTCCCGCTATGTATGTCGCCATCATGGGTGTTACAGTCTTGTGTACACAATATTAACTACTTATGTTTTGTATGTTCACAGATTGTTCACCTGCAGGATGGTCCAGCAAATTAGGTCCAAGTGGGGACCATTGGATTTCCACCTGAGGGAGAGTATAGCCCTGGTAAGAAATGGGGCTATAGTACTATCCTCCTCCTGGTGTAATCTCTGCTAAGGGCAGGTTGCCAGGAGTTATCATGGGTTTCCCCCGCTGCAATCACTTGCCATGAATGGTGGAGGTAGGTCACCTGACTCTGTGTCCAATCAAGAGACACAGGGGCGGTGCCTGCTGAGATCATAAAGAGCAGTGCATTTCCTATTTAGTTCTGTTAGAGTCTGACACAAGTGTGAGTTAGTGTTAGGGAGGAGAGGAGTGAGCAGATTCTGAGTAGAGCTGCTTTAGCTATAGTTAGTGAGGTGGACCAAGTACCTCTCACCCTGCTTAGGGGGTGAGGGAAGAGTTAGCCCCACTATGGATGCCCATAGGGTCCAGAGTGGCGGCAGGACCATCACAAGGGAGAACAGTAAGTGGACTGTGCATAAAGTGTAGCTGTCGGCTGCTGCTGCTGCCCCAAAGAGAATAAAGAGACTGCTGCTTTTAAAGATAATCCTTGTGTGAGACTGGAATCTGTCAATCCCTGGGAGGGGGATTTCTGTGGTAGGGATTCCACCCCGCATCCCTGAGGCTTACTACAGATGGAGGCACTGCACCATTTAACGAGAACGAAGGCATTACCCCCAGTAACCTGTTCCTGTTGTCCCCCATGTAATAGCGGGAGACTCAGGCCCTCCAGTTGCCAGCAGGTATGCTCCACACAGAGACATATAGCCAGACCCCCGAACACCATAGGGACCTGATCTGCGATTGGGGGGGGGGGAGTATGGGCTATATAGGTCAGAGAAATATAGCAGGGGGCTACACATTATTTTTGAGTTATTTATTAAATTAGCAGCCCAAGCTGTCATTTGTAATTTTTTTATTTGATTTTTTATCCCCTTTAATATGTGTAACAATACAGTACATTCCACACAATGATAAATAATAAGCTAAGTTTCCGATTTATCTGTTCTCCTGTAATCGATCAGCGAAGATTTGGCTCGGGGGTTCACTAAATGGCTGTCGATGCAGCAGAAGAGAACCAAAGATGCAAAGTTCTGTGGGGATGATCATGTGACCAGGCAGTCACTAGATACAATTTGTGCGCTGCTAGAGACAGGGCACAGCTCAAAAAGTGGGTGTGCCAGAGCCTGTTTCAGAAGAGGAAGAGGATGTGACTTTGTAAATATTGCTATAGAAACAAAAATACTTGTTACATCATAATACATTAAAAATGTCATTCAGAGTGGTTTAAAAAAATGCTACAAATATTTTCTCATAGTACAGAATTGATTTTATTAAAAAAAAAAAAAAAAAAAAAAAAAATACAAGTAGGATATTGCTTGGTCTGCAGCTGTAAACTTTGGTAGTGCCAATTTACTCTTTTGGGAAATTCCAAGCTATAGACCTATGATCGGCACTATATATATATATATATATATATATATATATATATATATATATATATATATATATATATATATATATATATATATATGTAACGGTATTTCTGGCCCGGCCTGACCCACCCAATCTCACATTGGCCCCTGTGGTCTAACCGGCCCCCACTACAGTGTGGTAGTGTCTGGTGGTGCACCTGTTGGCAACAGGACTCCTGAGTCTCCCGCATGATGGTGTGTGGGGAGGACCCGTCCAGACAGGCAGCTGAGGTAGTGTGCTGAGTCTCACCTAGTTCCAGTGCAGCGCCTCCACCTCATCAGGGTCCCTGCGTCCGCAAGGGGATGATCCTGTTGAGGAACTCCTCCGTGGTGCTCCTCTCTGTACATTCACTCCACACATGTACACGAGAGGGTTTGTGAATGAGAACATCTTTATTGGTTGATGTGGGCTAGCTGCCCCTCGCAGTATATTCTTAGCCACTCATTCTGCAGTCAGTGCCTCCCTTTAAAAGGTGTATCTCTCCTTAGATAGGGATTCCCTATCCCCGCAGGGATCACTGCCCTGTGCCAGGTCCCTGGACACAGTCTCCTCTATGGTTACTATAACATAACTTTCAGTCTCTTAGGCTAGTACTTGAACTTGGGCTCCTGCCAGAACTCCTCCTCTTGGCAGAGCTGAACGTAGATCTGTGGCAGACTAACTTTAGGCTCAGTGCTGTGCCTTATGTATACTCTGGAAGCTGACACACCTCTGACATCACTAACCATGGAGTCAGAGCATGTGACTACTACCATCCATACACAGGGCACCCCACCAGGGTGTGAGGGCAAACCTCCATAATTACTGCTGGCATGCCCACAACTTACCAGGCCTTACTGTCAGCAGGAGAGATGACTGTAGCCATTTTACATGTCCGCTACATTCTCCCCCTGGTGAATCCCATCGCCCTCGCTGGGACCTAAATTTGTATACCCTTTTCCAGGAAGCACTGAAATACAACACATAATTGGTTAACTTTTCATACAAATCTTCATGGTGTATAACAAAAATGACTTCAGTACATCCCGCCAAGCCCGCCCCGACCAGCAGCCACGAACCCGCGTAATGTATCAGTACCTCCTAAAAATAGTGATTCGGGTCAGGTTTCTTGACCTCTCTTCCGCCCATGTCTATGACCGTGACGTGATAGTGCCTAGGCAGTCCCCTCTCAGGCCTATATGTCACCCTGTGTTTATAGATGTTTCGGCCAATGCCCCATACCCGCACTAAGTGCTCTATCTGTTCCTCGGCCTTCTTCCCTATCACGGAACTCCCTCTTCCCACTAGGTGCATTTCAATGGCCTCCCTAAGCCACCTATCCCGGTTGTCCTCTATCTCATCCATGAGAGGCTCAGGGACATACGGATACTCCAACCCGTGGGAAGATTTATACCGAGCCATTATGGTTCTCTCGGCCCTACTTATCCTAGTCAGGTCAGCCTTACCTGCCCTCCCAGGCAACACCCATGATAGGGGCTCATCAGGGTCCACGGGGTCTGATAGGATGCTAGGACCCATGGGTTCTATTTCCCTATTCTCGATCTGCAGCCACCGCTCCTGCAACTCTCTGTCCCTCTGTTCCGGTGTAAATTCTCCCACAGCCCACCAGTAATCCACTACATCTTCTCGCCGGATGAGGAACCGAGTGCGGTCCATCCAGGCGGAGTACCCTTCGAATAGTGGGGCCCACCAACGATTCTCTCTGAATCTATTTGACCTCCCTGACTCCCTATCATCATCTATAGAAAATATCCCCGATGACCGTGCCAATCGCAGTAGAGACCACCTGGAAGACCCCGGGGCCTTTATCACTGGCTCGGGTGCTGTCGTAACCACCCACAATTCTCCCCCTCCCCGAGAATCGCCCTCCGTAGCGCCACTGCGCTGTCTTTCCCCAGTCCGTCTCCCTTCTCCCCCTGATGATATGTCCACAGATTCCAAACTAGGCGGGGAACCCGGGAACCGTGTGATTGGGGCAGGGGTTTTAGCTAGGGCATGGGATTGGGCGTATGGGCAAGAAATTGGACCCCACGGGGTTACGACCCGTTCCTGGCTGTCCGTAGACTGGTCCAATGAGGATATCTCACCCTCCTCAGTCCTTGGATCGCCCATCCAACTCCTGGGCCTTGTAGGTGATCGGGGACCTTCCCCCGATCGCCGAAGCGTCGCTGCATTCTTCCTCGGGGTTCCGCTGTCTCCACCGGAAGTGATGTCTTCCCCGGAACCGGAAACACCGTCATTGCGGGTTGGACCCCCATTCGGGATCTCTTCCTCAATGACGACATCCGGAAGCTCCGCCGTCGTCCTCACCGGAAGTGATGCCGTCTCTCCACGTGCGCCTGCGGCCTGGCATGGCCTCTCCGCTCCTACGCCGTCTGCTGGGGCAAGGTAAGTGAAGGGACTCCTCTTACCCGTCCGCAGGGGTGCCGGCGTCTCTCGTCCGTCGCCGCCACGTTCTGAGGCGGAGGGACTCCATCTCTCGGCTCGCCGATCTGCGGGGGATGTCCTGTCTTTCTGACAGCTGCTGGTACCACGGGGTGTCGTCCTCCCCGGTTCTATCCTGGGCCTCGATGTCACCTCCGCTAATTCACGGAGATCCTCGTCCGAGTATTCTCCCTTCTCGGTGCGGTCAGGAGGTGACCCGACTGTCTCGGTTGCGGCCGACCCAGCCGACTTGACCGGCTCCAGTCCCCTTTCTCCGGGACTCGCACGTCCTATCCACAGTGCGCCAGGGGACTCGGCGGTTCACTTAGCCTGGTCCCCCGGGGGGTCAGCCGATTGTATCGGTACAAATGTTGGCATAGGCCATAAGTACAGTGTCCCGCAATGTGGGCAACGTGCCGCCGTGTTGACCGTGCCTCCGGGCAGCCCACATTGTAGGCAGAGCCCGACCACCGTCTCGGTGTTAGCCACCCTTACTACTAGTAGCCCGCCGGGTACTGAGTAGGGCTGAGTGGAGACCATAGTTCCCACAGCGGAGGGGCAGGCCATTCTCTTTGTGGGGACCACTTTCAGTGTGGGTCTCTCCAGGTCAGTGGTTCCTCGCAACTGACGGTAGAAGCTTCTGGGCCAGCCACTTCCTGCTTCGGCTCCTCCTTCCGCTGACATAGCTGGAACCCGCCCCCAGGGGTTGCAATTATGGGCGGGTCCCACAGGGGAATATCATGCCCCTTAATTAAGGCCGCGCCTCTCTCAGTCCTGGTGGGCGCGGTCTGCGTTTTCGCGCCAGTTTCCTCCTCAGAGCTGGATTCTTTTCCCGCGGCTAGTTCCCGCCTTCTCCTTGCAGCAGCTTTGCGTGCAAAATATCCCTCTTTCTTGCAAATCATTTCCGCGGCCGGAACTACCTTTTGTAGTGGCGCCGTCTGGATATCAGTCCCTGGGCCCAGTGGGTGCATTCCCACAGGCCATAGTTGAAAGTCACTCCCCCTGGTGAAAATCAGGGGAGGGTCCCATAGACTAAGCGGTTGACTCAGCACAGGGGCCGAGTGAGTCACTGTCCATGAAGGCGCAGCCATAGCTTTCGCGCCATGCCCCCCATCAGGGCGGGGCTCTGCTGTTCGCGCCATTCCCGGCCAGCTCTTTGCAAGTTCTGCATCAGCCATTTCCTCTGTGACTGTCCCATGCGGTTTCCCTAGCAAGCGGGAACCGCCATTTTGGTTGGCTTTTAAGCCCAAAAAGTCAGTTTGTTTGCTCTCCTCGCGGGGTTCTCCCCCAATTATTACAATTTCCTCACACTCTTCAAGGGTGGCCCCTCGGTGTCCCAGACAGGATAAAAATGGGGCAGCCACGGCCTTCGCTCCACTCCAGAGCAGACTGGTTAACGATAACTCGGCGACAGTTTGCTCTTCAGTGGGGTGCACGCCACGGGTGCCCTCCCCATCAGCCTCTGGTCGCCATTTTGTGTTCTCCGCACCACACGGATCCTCCATTCTCTCGTAACCGTTATCGTACATGGGACTCCGCTCTGCGGGGCAGCCTCCACATCAGTACAATAAAGAGTTGCTCAGATGCACCACCACATGTGTACCTGAACTAGGCTGGACTCATGTTGCACTACCTCAGGCTAGGCTCACTCTCTCAGTGTCTGCTGTGTCTCCTTCCTCCCAGTCTGTGCTCCCTATGGTAAGTGTCTGGAATGGGCTAGGTACTCTGGCTCTGCCATGCAGTACTTGGGGCGTCTACCTCTCTTGGTCAGCCTAGCGCAGACCCTCTCCAGGATTCCTGACCAAGTTACAGGCTATCCCTTCTGGCGTCCTACCAACTAGCACTGCCTCAAGGTGACTCGGTCAGCTATAGCCCGGCTCCAGACCCCTCACTCCTTTCAGGCCCCTAGGTCGTCCCTGCGAACTGACAATATCCCTTCAGCCCCCTGACCACCCCTAGGTCCGTCCCTACGCAGCACAGAGTGGCAGCAGACTCTCTCCCTGTTTCCCAGTGTGCCTAGCTAGAGCCTGTCCTGATGACAGATCTGATCTCAGCAGCTCGCCTCCAAATGTAACGGTATTTCTGGCCCGGCCTGACCCACCCAATCTCACATTGGCCCCTGTGGTCTAACCGGCCCCCATTACAGTGTGGTAGTGTCTGGTGGTGCACCTGTTGGCAACAGGAATCCTGAGTCTCCCGCATGATGGTGTGTGGGGAGGACCCGTCCAGACAGGCAGCTGAGGTAGTGTGCTGAGTCTCACCTAGTTCCAGTGCAGCGCCTCCACCTCATCAGGGTCCCTGCGTCCGCAAGGGGATGATCCTGTTGAGGAACTCCTCCGTGGTGCTCCTCTCTGTACATTCACTCCACACATGTACACGAGAGGGTTTGTGAATGAGAACATCTTTATTGGTTGATGTGGGCTAGCTGCCCCTCGCAGTATATTCTTAGCCACTCATTCTGCAGTCAGTGCCTCCCTTTAAAAGGTGTATCTCTCCTTAGATAGGGATTCCCTATCCCCGCAGGGATCACTGCCCTGTGCCAGGTCCCTGGACACAGTCTCCTCTATGGTTACTATAACATAACTTTCAGTCTCTTAGGCTAGTACTTGAACTTGGGCTCCTGCCAGAACTCCTCCTCTTGGCAGAGCTGAACGTAGATCTGTGGCAGACTAACTTTAGGCTCAGTGCTGTGCCTTATGTATACTCTGGAAGCTGACACACCTCTGACATCACTAACCATGGAGTCAGAGCATGTGACTACTCCCATCCATACACAGGGCACCCCACCAGGGTGTGAGGGCAAACCTCCATAATTACTGCTGGCATGCCCACAATTTACCAGGCCTTACTGTCAGCAGGAGAGATGACTGTAGCCATTTTACATGTCCGCTACATATATATATATATATATATATATATATATATATATATATATATATATATATATATATATATATATATATATATATATATAGCAGCGGGTTTGGGCGTTGAACTTGCTACAGTAAGACTGTGTATGTTTATATATTTTATAAAAATTTTTTTTTTAAAAAGACATCTTTAAAACGTACTATTCTCTTTATAAAAAGGCACAGAACATGTTTTAATGAATGCTTTCACTTTCTTGCCTCTCCTATATACGTGGAATCCAACTCCTATGTCGTGTAGATTATGAAACCAATGACTGTTTCATCTATGAGAGAAAGGGTTCAAAAATCTAAGAAAATACAATAATTATGCAAATTTACTGCAAAAATGCATTAGCAGTAAAGAAAGATTGAAGGCGCCATGTACGTGAATTTCATAAAGCAGATATGCAGAGATGAATGGGAAGCCAATGATGGTTGTCAGAGTGTAAAGCTGCTGAGATTAATGAGTTTACTCTAAGTGCAAAGTATAGATGACAGTGTGAAAATGGCTAAAGAAAGTTGAAGTCAATATTATGGCATAGAAATAAATGTCTGCATGAGAAGATTAGCTCTAGCACAAAAACACAAATACATTCCTTTTATTAAAGCTCCGAGCACAAAGAGAAAACTACTGAACAATGGCACTAAAACAAACGGAGTATTATTTTTTAACTTAAAACTGCATTCATATAGTTGTATAGTTGTTTTTTTTGTAAAGGGGCTTCTTACAGTAGCTCTGCGTGTAACTTAAATGTGAACAGGATCCAAGGTCAATTGCAGCTGCACTATACTCTCCTCCCCACCTTCATGTGCAAATTGGATTGTTTTTCCAATGCTGCTAAATTATTTTCTTAGAAATACAATGTGCTAGAGGTTGTGGAGTACAGGTGCAGCCACGAGTATCCGAACACTTGTCTTGGAAAATCTAGGGTAATTTCCAGGTAATGCTGCAACATTTCTGCGACATTTCTGCAGACGGACTAATGGCCCATCGGATTAACACAGCGGGGGTCCCTGACAGTCCCATTCAATCTGACAAGGGATCCCTGCTGTGTTAATACGATGGGCCATTAGTCTTTGTTGCAGCATTACTGGGAGATTGCCCCAGATTTTTCAAAGCAGTGTTCAGATACTCATAGCTGCATCTGTACACTGTACGTTGGAGATTTTTTGTTACTATTTTTTATTTTACAAACCATAACGTTTAAAATTTATGAAATTTGAAAATTAATTTTTTTTTCTCTACCTAGTTCTCCCACGTGCAGAATTATTGTCGTTAAGAGTCCGAGCTGTGTAAGTACCAACTTTCTTGCTAATTAACATAGAAACATAAAGTACAAATTGATGTCAGATAAGGAACACGTGGCCTACCTACTGTATTCTGTCCTCTTTATGGCTACAAAATAAATACTAAAACCCTGAGCTCCTTCCTAATTTGGCCTGCAATTTATTAGTGAAATTCTAAATTTTTAATCCCAAGTTTTATAACAGAGGAATCATTCAGTTGCATGTTTTAATCAAAAAAGGGATTGAATCCTGCAAACTACAGATGGGTTTAATTTATCGCTGTAATTTGGGATGGCCACAGATTGGTCACAATCTGGCGGATTCACGTAAAAAAAAATGTTTTTCTTTGTGTTTGTTTTCGATCACTCGTAAAAACGCCCGACTGATTCAGATTACGAATCTGGAAATGTAAGGCGCCTTCGGAAATGTAATCTGAATCCACAAATTATAATGGGAGGAGCAGTATATAAATCGGTGGTGCAGCCTTCCGTTTAAAACATGGGAGCTTATTCTCTAAACTTTGATAAGTGCATTATAGCGTTATAAATGCCCTTATAGTGCAATATTGCCTGTGTAGCTATTCACAAAGCTCAGATAGCAGGGCAATATCGCACAAAAATGGCTTTTTATAGTACGATAACAGTTTGGCTATAACAAGTAGTGCGATAAGCCAACAAATGCCAAAAATCGCATTTTTGGCAAGAATCTGCTTTTCACTAACCTCCGATATGCATATAGTACTATAAATACTTGCAATCTTTGCTCGCAAGCTAAAAGGTGGTGTTACTGTAAAGGAATTACAATATGCATAAAAGGAGTTTCTTTTACTTCTACTGCATAGGATTGATACCAGGGGTCCTTGAGGGTCGATCCTATGTAATAAAAATAAAATTACAGCCAGTTAATTATCTTAGTGGCTAACCGCTAAGGTAATGAAAGGGTTAAAAAGCAAGCACTGCTTTGTTGTTGGTACAGAGGGTGGGAGAAGCTTGTAGTTTCCCCAGGGTGGGTATTTAGGCCTTGCGGTAGGGAGGCAGTAGAAGTTAACCCCTTCATTACCTTAGCGGTAACAACCTCTAAGGTAGTGAAGGGGTTAACCCCTTGCACTACCCTTCCGCAAGGCCTAAAGACCATAATGGGACAACAACCACCTTCATCAATCCCCTGTAACAACAACATCAAACTAGAAAGGGTAAAAGTGCTATTAGCCAAAATGGATAATATCGCTTTTCCCCCATTCAAAAAAACATAACAGTGCAATGCAGTAAACAATTAATTGATTCAAACACATAAATAAACACAACAACAAGTCAAGCAACCACATTCTGGGGCCTGTAACTCGGGAAGCAGGGGGCCCTTGAGACTGAAATTAATGTGTTTCAGCTGAAGAGAACCCCTGCAGACATAGGGCCTCATGCAGTAAGCCCCGATAAAATATTTTCGGCAAGGGTTGCGCATAGGTTTTTTTTTGGTTATTTGCCCTCGCGGTATTCCGTAAGGGCCGAATCCATGCCGATCCCTGCCGAATCACTGCGAAAACAAAACTGCCGATGAGCCTGTGCCGATACAGCCTGGCTCCCGATAAGCCTTCCGATAGGCCTTGTCTGCCGATAGATGTTTGCAGCAGAGAGAGACAAGCCTCTCTCTCAGCGCAAACATCGGCAAAATAAAAAGTATTTATAAACAACTTTTACTGATAGTGTACATGTGCAGGGGGTCTCCGGAGCTGAACCACATTGGTTTCAGGTCCGGGGACCCCCTGCTTCCCGAGATTCAGGCCCCTTTATGAGGTGCCAGTATCCCTCTGCTTTTAAAGGTCCCGATCACGTGACCGCGGAATGTAAACAAAGCAGAGGGATACCGGCACCCCCTAAAGGGGCCTGTAGCTCGGGAAGCAGGGGGTCCCCGGACCTAAAACCAAAGCGCTTCAGCTCCAGAGACCCTCTGCACATCTACACTATCAGTAAAACACATATATAAATAAACACTCGTTCCTTACCTTTACGGCTATGTGCTAGGGTAACGAAGCAGCATGAATGTATTTTTAATAATAGTGTACTGTGAGCAGGGGTCCCCTGAGCTGAACCGAGTTGCTTTGTGGACCAGGGACCCCCTGCTTTCCGAGTTACAGGCCCCGGAATGTGTCATCGGGTGGCAGTGTCGCCGCCATCTTTATTGCACCCCATTCGCGCCGTGTCCGCTATAAATATGGCGGCGACACTGTAACCGATGCCCCAAACCGGGGCCTGTAACTCGGGAAGCAGGGGGTCTCTGAGCCACAAATCTATGCGTTTCAGCTCAGGGGACCCCCTGCTTCCGCACAATATTATTAGAAATACAGAAATGCTGCTTCATTACCATTGCGTATAGCCGCTAAGGCAATGAAGGGGTTAAGGCAGAATAGCATGTTTATTGGGGATATTTGCCCCCAATAAACATAGCAATAAACAACATACACCCACTGTGTATTTGAAATACATAAACAGCAATAAAGACATTAAATACATATAGTACTCACGCCCCCTCCGCTGCTGCAAAACAGACACAAGAATGAAAACATCCAAAGTAATGTCCCCTAACCCCTTAATCACCATAGCGGTTATTAACCGCTACAGTCATTAAGGGGTTAACCCACCCTCACCCACCACTCGGGACGCCTACATACCCTCCCAAACTAACCCCCCACCCCGTGAGGCCTAACCACCCTCACCCACTACCCACAAGGGAGGCCTACCCACATACCGCCCCCCCCATGCCCAGTACACACAATAAAAACAATACAGTGACACATAATAAACATCATTATATTTATTAAATACATTACCCACCCCCTGTGCCCCCCCATAAATACAAGATTTATCCTTTTACAAACAGGGTTCATAACGCAGCCCCACGCGAGTCCCCGGTGGGCTGGCGGGGCACCTGACAGACCTACAGGATACCAGCAGCCCTTTTCAAACAGGTTCTGGAGGCCTGTTGGTGGGTCTCGCCAGCGCCATGGCCCCCAGGTGTTCTCCTTGGGTCACTGTGGGCCACAATTGGGTCCCCACGGTAGGCCCAAGGATGTCTGGGAGCCCCGGGTCAGACCCACAGGTGTCAACAGGGCCTCGAGTGGTTCCCACGGGGGTCTGGGCAACTCACGAGTGCTCACTACGGGTCCGTGGTGCCCCCACAGAAGTGGGACACCGCTTTAACCCCGCACCTATGGGTCAGCGGTGCCCCCACAGATGTGAGGCCACCGCTTCATCCCCGCAGACTACGGGTCCGCGGTGCCTCCACAGATGTGAGGCCACCGCTTCATCCCCGCATGTGCCACCCGTGGAACCACCAGCCTGTTAACCGTGAGAAACCCGAGGAGACCCACAGGTGGTCTCCAGAGGTCCCACGCAGAACCACGGAACAAACCCTGAATGTAAAAAAAATAAACCTGGCCTATACATTCAATACATACACCCCCCACCCCCCAACACCTACAGTACAATAATGTGCAAAATAACTATTATCCAGATAGGAATAATAGATTATTTGCCAATTATTAAAAACATTAACTAGCATATTCAAATAAATTAAGTACTACTGACCTCATCAAGAAGAAGTCTCCATCGCCAGCAACATCCTTGTCTTGCCCACAAAATACATTGCCAAAACAAAGACAATACATTGCAATTACATTCAGATATCAATTAACCCCTTAAACACCTTATCGGATAATAACCGCAAAGGTAATTAAGGGGTTAAGCCACACTGGCCCGATACCCACCCTTCACCCATGAATTTGTACATTGGCTTCATCATGCAAATATATAAATATATATATGGAAAAAAGGAAAGAAAAAGAAACAGGCGCACACCTAGTGCATTACCATAATAAAATTGTATTAAAGGAACATAAAATCTATAAAATGCCCACACTCAAAAGTACAGCAAACAATAGCGTGTATGAGATAGGCTCTCATGTGCAAACAGCTCGATCATCAGCGTCCGGCTCAGGTTAGTGGCGTCTTCACGTGACCCTCATGGAACACCTCGCATTCAGTGTTCACCGAGAACGGTCCCTCCAGGTACCTCCAAAAATACAGATAAAGTTATCATGGTCATATAATATAACTTTATCTGTATTTTTTCATGTATTTTTTCATATATTTTTTCTTTTACTTCTATCTGCACTTTTTCTCTTAATTTCAACTGCATCCTTTTTGCTTGTTACCTTGTGCTCAATGGGGTCCTCATAATACAATGTATATATATGCATTTATTTGTCTTAATTGGTGTCACCATGTGTGTTCTATCAAATGAATAATTTATTAATATATTGGCTAATTCTGTGTAAACACCTCCCTATAAATATCATGGACTGACGTTTAGAGGGTTTTCCCCTGAAGAAGTCATCATCGATGACGAAATGCGTAGGGCGTGGCTAAGATTGTGGCCACCATTTGCTCACGAACATTGTTGCTGTCTACAGTCAAACTTTGGCTCTTGTGTGTGTTCCACAGCCGGTTTACTACTTATCAAAGGACCTTCCAAGCACTGCTCCTTGGAGGGACCGTTCTCGGTGAACACTGAATGCGAGGTGTTCCGCTTCCGGTTTTTGCTGCATGAAGGAGGGTCACGTGACGACGCCACAAACCTGAGCCGGACGCTGATGATCGAGCTGTTGGCACATGAGAGCCTATCTCATACACGCTATTGTTTGCTGTACTTTTGTGAGTGGGCATTTTATAGATTTTATGTTCCTTTAATACAATTTTATTATGGTAATGCACTAGGTGTGCTCCTGTTTCTTTTTCTTTCCTTTTTTCCAGATATGATTAGGGACTGGTGATCCCTTTGAAGCGGGCTGCAAGAACCTGGTGCTACTGCCATTGGAACAGGACTGTGTTTATTGAAGGTTTTTTAATTTTTACTTTTCAATTTTTGGTACTATTTTTATTTTTTATTAAATAATTTATATTTTTATATTTTTTAGGGATCAATTGTTGAGTATTGCATTTATATTTAATTAATTCATTGTCTTATCATAGTGTATTAGCCCATATCTAGCCGCCCCACTAAACACTTCCATGATTAGCTATTGGTTCTTTTAGTATTTACTTTAGTCAGGTTATACTAGAGGCGCTACTTCCAATTTTTGTTTGTTTTGATATATATATATATATACAGAGAGAGAGAGAGAGAGAGAGAGAGAGAGAGAGAGAGAGAGAGAGAGAGAGAGAGAGAGAGAGAGAGAGAGAGAGAGAGAGAGATACACACATGATGAACCAATATATAAATAAACGTAGAAGGGTTATCAAAAACATGCTGTACTCAAAATAACAATTCTCCATAAAGACACACTACAATAAAATTATTTTCCTTTCATAATCCTAACTGATCTTACAATCAAAAACATCAAATGCCAATCAAATACCTCTAATGACAATCAACACATTGCATTTACATTGTATATATGATGCATACAATCTATGCACCATATACATTCTGCAAATGAATGTTAACAATAACATTGTACAGAAAAACACTAGGGTTAGGGAGTGATCACAAAACCACACTAATTGAGGCAAATAATGAGTAAATAAATGGTAATCCAAAAAAGTGGGTGCAAACTGTGAACTGAAAAGTGAATCAGAAAAAGGGGGGGGGCAGGAGAACACAAATTGGATGTGTCTCCCAAAAGAATCCACTATAATGCACTCCTACTAAATTTAAAATTTAACTTTTAATATATTATCATAAAACATATATTACCAAAAACGTTGTGTATTGTGCATTAAAAATAAATTAAATTGACAATAACTAGCGTCTGTGTCAGTGAATGTGTGTTGGAGTGATCTCAACCAACAATTGGTAGTAGAAACTGCAGGACACAGAACGCTGCTTAGTCAGGGTATAAACCCCTCTGGGGCACCTATGAGATCAGGTACACAAGTAATAGTAAATAAATAAATAGACATGCACACTCAGTGACTGAGATGTATCGTAAGACTACCGCAGTCCTGCTTAGACTTGTAAACCACAGAGCACTTGAAGATGTTAATTATACATGTGTTGCCATCCAATATATATAGAAGTGCTACTGATAGTATAGTGATGGAGGGTGAATGATTCACAGCATAGTGAAACAAATGTTCACAGCATATTGATCATTGAATCATTCTACAACACACTCCAAATGGTTAGATCATATAAGAGCAGGCGTGCTTGCACACTGAGTGTAGGTGAAGTACCCAATTCAGATCTGCATAGATAAGTCCAGGAGACTACAAAACACTACATAAAAGCAGCTCCAAGTAGGAGACTGACAACATGGCGCGTCCAACGCGCGTTTCCCTCCAGCAAAGGAGCTTCCTCAGGGACAAATTTGACATCCCTAAACAATTTACATTCCATCCCTAACAATTAAACAATTAACAAATTCAAGCCTTGAACAGAACAATTTAGCCTGTGAAAAATATATGTACCAACTAGAATACAAAATTGAAAACCAAGGCTAACCCTGACCTCAAGAACACCATACAATATTAACAATTACATCTATCTAATTGTAAAATACCTTAAACACACAATAAAGCATAGCAGCATAGACAAATTCATTTAAAACACATCAAATCAGCTTTTAAAACAACATAATTTCTTACCCTGTATGTATATATCTCTCTAGACATACATACATACATACAGTGGCAAGAAATGATATAGCACAAAAAAAAAAAAAACACATGTTAAAAAAGCTTATAAAAAATTAACAAGTTAAATAAAATACATTTCTTTAGTTCACTTACCATTACTTGCCCCCACCGACTCCCGTTCAACTGCTTACTCACGTACAAAACCACCAGGCACAGGAACCTATAAAATAACAAACCATAAAATAATAAACATTAAGCTAAAAATCCAAATCAATCTACGGGTCTTCTAATTGTAATCCATCTTCATCTGTATTCTTCTTTCTTCTATCTTCTTTCCGGGTCTTCTCCCCGTCTGGTGCCACGCCCTGGTCTTCTTTCTTCAGTAGGAGGTCCTTCCTTCTCGGCGTCTGGCTTCAAAATGAGACGACATAGGCTTTTAAAGGCGTCTCATTTTGAAGCAAGACGCCGAGGAGGAAGGACCTCCTACAGAAGAAGAAGGCAAGGGCGTGGCCAAAGACAGGAAGAAGACCCCGGAAGAAGATAGAAGAAAGAAGAATACAGATGAAGATGGATTACAATTAGAAGACCCGTGGATTGATTTGGATTTTTAGTTTAATGTTTATTATTTTATGGTTTGTTATTTTATGGGTTCCTGTGCCTGGTGGTTTTGTATGTGAGTAAGCTGTTCAACGGGAGTCGGTGGGGCCAAGTAATGGTAAGTGAACTAAAGAAATGCATTTTACTTAACTTGTTAATTTTTTAAAAAGCTTTTTTAACATGTGTATTTTTTTTTGTGGTATATCATTTCTTGCCACTGTATGTATATATGTATGTATGTCTAGAGAGATATATACATACAGGGTAGAAATGATGATGTTTTAAAAGCTTGATTTGATGTGTTTTAAATTAATTTGTCTATGCTGCTATGCTTTATTGTGTGTTTAAAGTATTTTAAAATTAGATAGATGTAATTGTTGATATTGTATGGTGTTCTTGAGGTCAGGGTTAGCCTTGGTTTTTAATTTTGTATTCTTGTTGGTACATATATTTTTTCACAGGCTAAATTATTCTGTTCAAGGCTTGAATTTGTTAATTGTTTAATTGTTAGGGATGGAATGTAAATTGTTTAGGGATGTCATTAATGAATGGTAATTGATTTATGTTTACTGGATTGGATAAAATAGTATACTTGTTTGGAGGTATTTGTATTTTGCTTACAATGTTATTGTTAACATTCATTTGCAGAATGTATATGGTGCATAGATTGTATGCATCATATATACAATGTAAATGCAATGTGTTGATTGTCATTAGAGGTATTTGTTTGGCATTTGATGTTTTTGATTGTAAGATCAGTTAGGATTATAAAAGGAAAATAATTTTATTGTAGTGTGTCTTTATGGAGAATTGTTATTTTGAGTACAGCATGTTTTTGATAACCCTTCTACATTTATTTGTATATTGGTTCATCATGTGTGTATATCTCTCTCTCTCTCTCTCTCTCTCTCTGTATATATATATATATATATATATATATATATATATATATATATATATATATATATATATATATATATAATCAAAGGCTCCTTACCAGGCAGACCAGAGAATCCAGGGAATCCAAAGCAGGCACAGCAAGGAAGAGACAGCACACTTGTTAGCAAAAAGAATTGTATTAGTGAAGCAGGCACAAAACACCAACGTTTCGGTCCTAAAAACAGGATAAAGGTCCTGTTTTTAGGACCGAAACGTTGGTGTTTTGTGCCTGCTTCACTAATACAATTCTTTTTGCTAACAAGTGTGCTGTCTCTTCCTTGCTGTGCCTGCTTTGGATTCCCTGGATTCTCTGGTCTGCCTGGTAAGGAGCCTTTGATTGTATTCATTCATATGGGACTAAGCACCTGTCCTCATCTGTATTTGTGTGCCATCTGCTCTGTTACCTATATATATATATATATATATATATATATATATATATATATATATATGTATATATATATATTTGCATGATGAAGCCAATGTACAAATTCATGGGTGAAGGGTGGGTATCGGTCCAGTGTGGCTTAACCCCTTAATTACCTTTCGGTTATTATCCGATAAGGTGTTTAAGGGGTTAATTGATATCTGAATGTAATTGCAATGTATTGGCTTTGTTTTGGCAATGTATTTTGTGGGCAAGACAAGGATGTTGCTGGTGACGGAGACTTCTTCTTGATGAGGTCAGTAGTACTTAATTTATTTGAATATGCTAGCTAATGTTTTTAATAATGGGCAAATAATCTATTACCCCTATCTGGATAATAGTTATTTTGCACATTATTGTACTGTAGGTGTTGGGGGGGGTGTATGTATTGAATGTATAGGCCAGGTTTATTTTTTTTACATTCAGGGTTTGTTCCGTGGTTTTGCGTGGGACCTCTGGAGACCACCTGCGGGTCTCATCGGTTATCTCACGGGTATCAGGCTGGTGGTTCCACGGGTGACACATGCGGGGATGAAGCAGTGGCCTCACATCTGTGGGGGCACCGCGGACCCGTAGTCTGCGGGGATGAAGCGGTGGCTTCACATCTGTGGGGGCACCGCCGGCCCATAGGTGCGGGGATGAAGCGGTAGTCCCACTTCTGTGGGGGCACCGCGGACCCATAGTGAGCACTCGTGAGTTACTCAGACCCCCGTGGGAACCACCCTAGGCCCCGCAGACACCTGTGGGTCTGACCCAGGGCTCCCTGACATCCTTGGGCCTACTTTGGGGACCCAATTGTGGCCCACGGTGACCCAAGGAGAACACCTGGGGGCCATGGTGCTGGCGGGACCCACCAACAGGCCTCCAGAACCTGTTTGAAAAGGGCTGCTTGTACCCTGTAGGTCTGTCAGGTGCCCCGCCAGCCCACCGGGGACTCGCGTGGGACTGCGTTATGAACCCTGTTTGTAAAAGGATAAATCTTGTATTTATGGGGGGGCACAGGGGGTGGGTAATGTATTTAATAAATATAATGATGTTTTTTATGTGTAACTGTATTGTTGTTATTGTGGGTACTGGGCGTGGGGGGGGGACGGTATGTGGGTAGGCCTCTCTTGTGGGTAGTGGGTGAGGGTGGTTAGGCCTCACGGGGTGGGGGTTAGTGTGGGAGGGTATGTAGGCGTCCCGAGTGGTGGGTGAGGGTGGGTTAACCCCTTAATGACTGTAGCGGTTAATAACCGCTATGGTGATTAAGGGGTTAGGGGACATTACTTTGGATGTTTTCATTCTTGTGTCTGTTTTGCAGCAGCGGAGGGGGTCATGGGCAGGATGAAGAGGAGGATGGCCTTCATCGTGGCAGCCGGAGATAGGTGGTGACTATTATATGTATTTTATGTATTTATTGCTGTTTATGTATTTAAAATGGGCACATTCACTATAATCCCTTTGTGGATAATAGTAATTGTGGCCATTACTATACTGTATGTGTTAAGGGGGGGGGTTTCTTTATAACTATGTATGTGTTTAGACATTAATTTGGGGGGGCACATAATTGGTACTGCAGGCCTGCGGGTAACACCCGAGGGCCCCCGCCGGCCTATAGTATCATTGATGTGCATATATGTGTATGTTAGGGGTTATAGGGGTTATATATATATATATATATATATATTTATTTATATACAGATATTTATTTATTTATTTAGATTTATTTATTTATTTAGTGTGGGGCTGGTGTGTGTGATTATTTTTTATTGTGGGTAGTGGGGGTGGGTGAAGGGGGTATTAGCCCCAACGGTGGGTTTTTTAGACTTGCAGGGGTGTAGCGGGAGGGCTTAACCCCTTCATGACCCAATAGGTATTAACTGCTACGGTCGTGAAGGGGTTAAGTGCACCCGCAACCCCCCCGCAAGCCCAAAACAAACAACAAGGGCCAATTACCCCCTTCACCCACCCCCGCTACCCACAATAAAGCTGGCACGGTGGGTTAACCCCTTCATTGCCTTAGCGGTTAGCCGCTAAGGTAATGAAGTGGGCTGTACATGCATTTTTCCTGCCTCGGATGCATGCCGGGGGCCTCCGGTGCGGGTATCAGCTCCGGAGACCCCCGGCATCAGTCACAGGCAGGAGAAATGGCTGATTTTTTCTAAGTGTCGCCCTTGCCGATGCTTCTCCTCCACCAACTTGCCAACTTTAGTTGGCGGGCTGGATTCCCGATAAACTCTCCATTCTGGAGTGCCGATCAGCACCGAAGAGCTGATCGGGGCTACTTGAATTCAGCCGGGTTAAAAAAGTGGCGATAAGTGGCTTATCGGCAGCCGGCTCCCGATAATTTTTTATCGGGAAGAAAAGTTGCCGATAATTCCCACTTATCGGCGCTTATTGAATCTGGAGGGCAAAAAATGGCGAAAAAATGCCGAAAAAGCCTTATCGGCGCTTACTGCATGAGGCCCATAGTCTGTTATTAAAATGAACATTAATGCAGCTTCATTATCTTAGCGGCTTAAGCTACAGTACCTGGTTTATTGGGGTAGAGGGGGTGGGTGAAGGGGGGACTTGGCCCAGGCTGGGTAGTTAGGCCATCCTCGATGATTGCGGAAGGGTTTACCGCTATGGTAGTGAACGGGTTATTAACCCCTCCTGTTACCCACCCGGTACGCTTAACCCCCCACCTTGGGCCAAGTACCCCCTTCACCCATGCCCTCTACCCCTAATAAACATTACAATACAGCAAGCCCCTACTAACTACCCCCTCTATCCCCCAACCCCCCCAGCCCCAACACATACAGTATGGTAATGGGCACAATTACTATTATCCAGATATGGATAATAGCGCATTTGTCCATTAAAAATAAAACATTAGCCAGCCAGCATAAAGTAAATTAAAGTTGTCCTTACCACAGTCATCACTGTCCTCCTTGTCCTCCTCCGTGGGCAGCAACATTACAATAAAAAAACAAACTACTGGCCACTAACACCTTAATCATTTTAGGGGTTAGTAACTACTATAGTTATTAAGGGGTTAACCCCACTACCCACCCGGGAGGCATAACCACACTCACTGGGGTAACTACCCCCACCTCCCACCCCCACTACCCATTGATTGTCACAGTGGTAAACCATGCCCCCAATATGGACAGAGATTGCCACAATTACAATTAATGGACAAGCTAAAAAAAAAGAGGTACAAAATAAAACACATGACATTTAAATAAAACGGGTATTTGACAATAAAGCCATTGATTGTGACTGTGGTAAGCCATGCCCACAATATGGGCATGGATTGCAACAATGACAATGGATGGGCAGCCTAAAAAAAAAACATCCGCAAAAATACAATAAATTACATTAAATAAAAACAAGCATTTGGGGGGAAAAATGCAGTGCTTGTCATTGTGCTTATTTATACCCAGACAGGTGCATAAAAACATAAATAAAAGCCAATCAATGTGTTTCTTACCTTTGCTGTCTTCACCCTCCGAATCCTACTCAATGCTCCTCAAACAGCCGATGCGAAGAAGTCCATAATCATATGTTCATTGAAGATACGTCTCTGGTAAGTTCTTCCTTTCTTTTCTTCTTGTATTATATTTTTTGTTTTATTATTGTATTGTAATGTATTGTGTTTTTGTTTTATTATTGTATGGTAATGTATTGTATTTTTGCTGATTTTTTTTTTAGATTGCCCATTCATTGTCAGTTTGCAATCCATGCCCATATTGTGGGCATTGCTTACCACAGTCACAATCTATGGCTTTATTGTCAAATGCTTGTTTTATTTAAATGTCGTGTTTTATTTTGTGCCTCTTTTTTTTTTTAGCTTGCCTATTCATTGCCATTGTGGCAATCCATGCCCACATTGGGGGCATGGTTTACCACTGTGCAAATCAATGGGTTGCGGGGGGGTCGGGAGTTTGGGTAGTTGCCATGAGGAGGGTGGTTAGGCCTCCAGGGTGGGTAGTGGGGGGTTAACCCCTTAATTACTATAGCGGTTACAAACCGCTAAGGAGTTTAAGGGGTTAGT
Source organism: Ascaphus truei (assembly GCF_040206685.1). Classification (NCBI taxonomy): domain Eukaryota; kingdom Metazoa; phylum Chordata; class Amphibia; order Anura; family Ascaphidae; genus Ascaphus; species Ascaphus truei. Next base: position 535,448,499 of record NC_134483.1, read on the forward strand.
GGTGAGTAGTTTTTTTTATTGTAATGTTGCTGCACGAGGAGGATGGGGAGGAAGACCAGTTCTGTCTGTTTCTGCCTGTTTCTATTTCCAGGCTCTGGGCACTCATTCTGTACTGGCGCATGGTCTGTCTGTTTTGGGTCTTTTACCTTCAGTAGATAGGGTGCCAGAGTGTTTTCTTTCTATAGGCTGTGGTAGGTCTCCAACTTCTTTGAGTGCTGGATATCATTTTCCCACATAGTAACATACTGCTTCTTCATTTCGCTGGTGATTGAGTTGATTTGTTTTTTCGTCAGGTTGTTGATCTGTGTGGAGTTTAGTTCTGGGAGTGAGAGGACAAGTTGTTTGATGGCACAGGGTTTAGTGAGGAGCTCCTGGCTTCTCATTGCTCTGTTGCCATATGACTGTGGATAGCTGTTGTTTAGTTGGGCCCAGAATGTCAGTGCTCTCTTCTGTACAGTGAGCAGTAGAGGAAAGCGGCCCAGCTCAGCCCGGTATGCATTGTTTGATGTACTCCTGTGTACTTGGAGAAGGTGTTTGCAGAATTCCAGATGCAGTATTTCGGTTCGGCTGGTATCCCATTTTGTGGAGTCTGGGTATGTCACAAGACCCCACACCTCGCTGCCATACAGAGGGACGAGTGTGATGATGCTGTTTAATATTTTTATCCAGATTCTTATTGGTGGTTTGAGGGGGTACAGCTGTTTCCGTATTGCATAGAATGCTCTGCGGGCTTTCTCTGTCAGTGTAATTATGGCCTGGTTGAATTTCTCTCATGTGCTGATTGTTAGACCGAGGTACAGACGAGACCACGAGTATTCTAAAGCTTGCCTTAAACTAGCCCGGTTACATTCTTGGTATGTGCTGGGTGTAACCTGCTAGTTTAAGGCAAGTTTAAGGCATTTCTGCATTGACTAATGACCCATAGGATTAACACAGCCGGGGTGCCTGGCAGTCCCATTCAGTTTGAATGGGACTGCCAGGGACCCCCGCTGTTAATCTGATGGGCCATTAATCAATGCAGAAATGCTGGGTCTAGTTTAAGGCAAGTTTAAGGCATGTATCCAGCATGTACCTTGGTGTAACTGGGTCTTTTTGGCGATTGCCACTGGTTTGTGTTTGAATAACCGTGGGCACTACAGTATGTATAGCTCGTTGGCTGTTCCAGTGTATTTTTCTTTAATACCTTGTACCATTACTCTGGTTTTGTCTAGGTTTACAGAGTGCCAAGGTCTGGCTGAGTTCATATAGAAGGAAAAACAGACTACAAACTGAGCAGGCAAACTTTTTAGTCCATAGAGTACAGAGATAGGCACCACAGGATCATGGAATAAACCGCTTGATAAACATTATATCCTCAATAAATAATCGACCTAACTCAGGATGGGGGGCTGTATTGCATAGGCTGGTAGAAGTACAAATGGGCCCGTCAGTAAGTGCCCCAGAGAAAGTCAATTAAACCAGTAAATGCTAGCCTCACCCACATCCCATGTCCAACGACGAGTAGATCAGCTGGCAAGTACTCACGGTATGAAGTGTAAACTGCCGGGTGTTGCTGATTGAAGGTGGCAAAGTGCTCCAGAGTGATTTCAGAGGTGGCGTGCTCCTGCCCAAAATTGGTAAACAGAGGAAAACGAAAAAGCTCGGCGGTCACAGCTCTCCAAAGATCAACCAAGCGCAATACAAATAAAAAGCTTTATTAAATCAAAAATAAGACATCCACAGAGAGTGAGTACACTCTGACGCGTTTCGTCCTTTAACAAGGACTTTATCAAAGAGTATAAGTTTTTACTCTTTGATAAAGTCTTTGGTACAGGACGAAACGCATCAGAGTGTACTCACTCTCTGTGGATGTCTTATTTTTGATTTAATAAAGCTTTTTATTTTTATTGCGCTTGGTTGATCTTTGGAGAGCTGTGACCGCCGAGCTTTTTCTTTTTCCTCTGAATTGATATAGTATCACCAAGTTCTATTGGAGTCCGTGTTCTGTTGGTGACAGCAGTACCAGATCAACTGTCCATTCTCCCCATTGCCCCAATCACCCGCCCACTCGCTACACCACTCCAATCACCCATTAGACCATCCAGCACCTCAATCACCCTCCCTGTTATCTCACCACCCCAATCACCCATCGATAATCCTATCACCCACTAGCCCAATCACTAACCCAATTTTCCACCACCCCATTCACCAGTCAGATTGCTCACTACCCCAATAACACACAACTGATTGCCCCACTCCCTACAATTACCTACCAGATCACTCCATCCCCCAATCATCTGCTAAATCAATCACCCCTTCCTCCCCAAAGAGAGAGAGAGATGAGATGGTGGGGGTAAGAGAGAGAAGTGGGATGGAGTGGGAAGAAAGAGAAAGGATGGGCGAGATGAGAGGGGATGGGGGAGAGAGAGTGGGAATGGGGGGAAAGTAGTGGGAATGAGGGAGAAAGAGTTGGATTGGAGGGAGCTTGGGGGTGGGAGTGAGAGAGAAAGGGATTGGGGGGAGCTAGAGAGAGAGAGTAAATGGGGAATGAGGGAAAGAGAGGGCATGGGGGAGAGAGGATGTGGGATGGAGAAGGGGTGTATAGGGAGAGAGATGATATGGTTTGGCGAGAAAAGCAATAGGAGTGATATAGAAGATGAGAGAGAGAGGGGGTGGGAGAGAGAGGAGAGGTGTAAGGAAAGAAAAGGAGGATGGGAGAGAGATGGGATAGGGGATCGAGAGTGGGGTGGAGGGATGGGAGAGAGGGTGATGGTAGTGATAGTGGTGGAGGAAGAGCGAAAGGAGGGGGAGAGAGAGAGGGGTATGGGGGAGAGAGGGTGCTGGGAGGGGTAGGGGGTGAGGGAGGGAGTGGGGATGGGAGTGAGAGAGGGGGATTGGGGATGAAAAAGAGGGGATGGGGAAAGAAGGGATGGGGAAAGGGGGGATGAGCAGAGTGGGTGAGAGATAGGATGGGGGAAAGAGATACAAAGACAGAAGTAGGATGGGAAAGAGATTCCAAAAATTAAGGTACATTTTTATTTTTACTGATGATTTAATTTAGTGTAAAAATATCCCTTACTCAGTTAGGCTGTAAGCTAGAGGAACATTTAAATAAAATCCTTCCACCCCTCTGATGATGCATCCCAGGTCTTGCAGTCGGATTAAAAAATGTGCCTGCATCTTATTCTGAGTCTGACGGACCTGTGCTCACCGCGTTCACATACACAAGTGGCGAGCACACAGGTGTGGGATACAGTTGTTCTCCCCTTTTGACCCATCTTTAGCAATACTAAATTTTATGTTGCTAGGTTTATACTGCAGCTAACCTAGAACCACTGAACTTTTTCATTAGAGACCACCCCCGCCGAACAAATGGCTTGTTTGTTGTTTTACTCGAACCGAGTGTCTATTTTGTTCTGCTACTGTACGTAATTCTCCCCAATTGCCCTCATTGTTTCACTCCCATAAATCATATGAGAAAAGAAATAAATTGTACTGGTATTAAGTGAACACTAGAAATGTATACAAAGCCAATGTAATATTCTCCTGTACAGATTGCATTGTTATTGATTAGAGAATAACCGAGCGGATACAGATGCATATGGGGGGATGAATGTGAAATGGAAACCGGCTCTGTTCTGAATGAAAGGTAATCTAATATGTCAAAGCACTTCACATCTGAAAATGTAAAAATAATCATGCGTCTGAAATAGAAACGAATGAAAAGAAGAAGGGAAGAATAAACGTGTGGAGACATGATGAACAATGAACCAGTGAAAATCCCAGTGGCTCTTCCTCATCTTACCATACATATGCTATAAAAATGTCAAGGTTAGATTTAAAGTCACTTAAAATGACATTAGAAAAACAGCATCAACATTTACTCCTCTTATAAAGCCCTTATCTTCATCTTAATAAGAACTGACAAACAATGTCAGTATGGATTACAAACTCGGCTGAATGTTAATGCCTGGTGATGGGTTTCAGATCCTTCTGGTGGTTTTTTAAATAAACTGTAGCAAGTACTGTGGATAGGATAGAGAGAGAAACACCTATTACTGTACCTTCTGTTCTTGGCAGCATATACTGTACTGTTTCTAAAGTGTACAGCCCAAATTATACACACAGCACAACACACACACACAATACACGCACCTCATGGATTTGCAAAGAACAAATTAAATCGCTATCTAAATAAAATTTGTTGCACAATTTGGACTTAGGGAAACTTTAATAAATATGGGGAGATTTGCACTTTTTCTGAATCAAGGAGACTATTCATTCAAATGTTAAACAATTAGTGCAAAATCGCCTAATAGAGGAAAACTGCCAATAGTGAAAAAAATGGAAAGTTCTCTCCGTATTCAATCGAATTGCATTTGAAAAAAATACATTTTTAAGTGGTTCTCTCTCTCTCTCTGCTTCTCTATCATTTAGGGCCATGTCTCTAACATTTATTAAGACTATATGGCTCTTTTTTTTTTTTTTATCAATCTTTTTATTGGTAACGTTCACAAACAGATATACATACAGTAATGTCATGAGCCCATGACATTATAACACTGTGCAACCGGGTGGTGACCAATAACATTTTCCGTTTTCCTTAGAAAGAAAGAGGGGGAGAGTGGGGGAGGGAGGCGAAGGGGAGGAGACAAACAGAAGGGGATGGGATACTGGATGGGGAGGGTTTGCCCGGAGGCTTCCAGTCTCTGCTCCCGACAGTTTAGGTACCCTGGGGGTCCAAGGGGGAGAGGGTTTTATGGCCTTATCTCTCTATCCAAGGGTATATGGCTCTTTTTGAATTGGTATCCAGATAAAGTAATCCTTGAGTAGTTTGCTTTATTCTGTAACAATACAAACACTATGTTGCTATTTGTTATGTTGATTATTCTTAGTCCTATGTTTGATGCTCCCTAATATTTCCCGGTATATGCAAAAGGTCCTAGCAAAATGTCTCAAGTGAAGAAATGAACTATTTCACTTGTTTAAAGTGGTAACATACAGTCACGGCCCCTTTTATTCTCCGACATCTCCGAATTTTTTCGGGGATTTTTTCCTGAATGCCACGCACTTCACCGCGTTCATGCCGCATTCATGTTGCATTCATGCCGGCATCACCCGCGGATTATGTGTTTATTGATGTGTTTATTGATAATGGTTCGGATTTAATTGGTTGCAATTCTTCGCGTATCCGCCAGGTGGCAGATATTCATGAATTGTAATGCGCATGCGCTTCAGTAATATGTCAACTTGCAGGTGTTTAAAAAAATACCACAGTGGTCCATTGTAAATTGACCTTGGTACTGAAGAAGTTACAATAATGTATCAATTTAGGCTTTTCATATTAAAAACTAAATGCGCAGTGTCTGGTGTTCTATTGTCCTGAGAGTTCCGAGATGACTGCACCGCTGCAGTCTGTGTTCCAAAAACCCGACATAACGTACGCTTATTTAATATGGGCCGTGGTTAATGCAACAGATGATAAGATGGCAACAGTTGTTCAAATTCATCAGTATTTTATCAAAAACTATGACTTTTACAAATTTTCACCATATGCTCATGTGTGGAAGTGTGCAATAAGGAAAAAGGTATGTATCGATCAGTGTTTTTTTCGTATTGATCCCGCACACGGTGTTAAAGGAGGTATTGGTGTGTAGCACCAGATTTTTCCCGTATCATTGATCATGGAGACTTCAAAAGGCGAAAGGTCATGTTAAAACCAACTAAGAAACGTCAGTCGCAGGCAAGCAATGCGCCTGCACCGGCTTCCAATAACGGTCCGACCGTCAGTAAAAACCTGGTGACCGGCAACCTTTGCTGTCTGTCCCCGCCCGGATACCTGCAGCCTGAGCCGGATTTCGCGTACAGATTCCAGCAAGCTTGCATGTACCTAAGCGATTTCCAGCCTCATCAGCTGTCAACTACAGGTGTAGTAGTCCCGCTGTCACCTGTCAACTACGTGTATAATCAAGAATACGGGACTGGCAGTGGCTCGGCGCCAGCTGATTGGCAAAGTCTATGGTGAGTAATGTTGCCGTATTTTATTCTGTTTTTGAAATATCAATATCTATGCACAGTCAAGCGATTCTCCTGTAAGCAATATCATTGGCTGAGCAGCTTCTACAGTAGATACTGAACAATTGGTGGAAAGCTAGGCACATGCGCATTGGAACCTTCTTGAAACGCATATGCGTGTCATCACATCGACAGTAGGCGCATGCGCATGTGAACAGGAGACGCCCCCCGAGAAAATTATTGGTGGGACATACTGTGGGAACTTCTTTAGGGGATTGACTGACCATTACAGTAAAACTTGTACTTTTGTTTTTCCTCAGAAAAGAAAACTTTGTCATCTCATGAGGAAAACGGCAAATGGAGGGATTTCGATGGATAATATCGCTTTGTGTAACAATGCCTGCACATTGCTGAATCGGATTTAAAAAACCACGTACCGGAGTCAACAGTTTAGTAGCCGTTGTTATTGATTAAGATAGAATACTGTAACTGAGAGCTTCATAGAAAACCTGAAACAGTATGCTGTTTTCATACCGTATACAATACTTTTTTATATATATATACTGTATAATAAACACGAAAAATAAAAAGTATGCATTTATTCAACATGTATTCCATTACATATGTGTATTCTATACCCGTACAGCATGTATTGTTTTAATACTCTTGTGATGTACAGTATTGAGCATGCCTATATTATACAGTACAGTATGCCTGGACAGTACTGTATGTTCTAGAAACACTGTATTTTGTTACAGTATAAAAGGAGACAATTGAACAATTTAAAACAAATCAACATTTTCTTTTATTGGTGGAGTAAGTACAAAAAGTGTACAGCAATTCAAAACATTTACAGGTGTATGGTGTACTGCAAGTAAAAACATTTATTACTAAAATGTAAAACACGCAACATCTCCTTTATTAAAGTACAGAAAGTCAAAACATTTACAGTAGGATGGTGTACAGTAAGTCAGGCCTGCACAACTCCAGTCCTCGAGGGCTACAAACAGGCCGGTTTTAAACCGGGCCTTTTTGCGGCCCTCGAGAACTGGAGTTGTGCAGGTCTTGTGTAAGTAAAAACATTTATTTATTAATGTAACCCTGCTCCCCCCACCCCCCAGACTCTACAGTGGTGTCTAGGGTTCATGGGGGCTGATTACATGCGGTGTGGTGCATACCTGTTAGGAACAGGAGGGCCTGAGCTTCCCGCGGTGTTGTGGGGGAGCCAGGACCGGGCTTCTGGGGTGATAGCCTCCATGATCTCTTAGTGGTGCAGCACCTCCATCTTCTATACTCCCAGGGTAATGGGACAGGACTGGTATAGAAGAACCCCTCAGGTCCCAGGGTTATACTCTCCAGATCACACACAGTCTTTACGGGTGAAGAAAAGTCTCTTTATTTGACAGAGCAACGATATCCCAACGATAAGGCTTTCAGCAGCCGCAATACAATCGCCAGGACGGGGTATACACCGCTCACCTCCGCCCAAAGGCTTCCTCCTCTCCTTCCCTCCAAGTCACTCTTCCGACAGGATGGTCTGAGCTAGGGCTTCAATACCCTGTGGCCCACCTCCAAGGTTAGCCTTGAGGTGGGTCTTGAATTCTCCCCCCATCACCCCTGGCAGTGGGGTGAGGGCATTGGTCCACCAGTCTATAATTCTATCAGCTCTACTTATAGACGCTGATCATTTCAGTTCCTCTCGCTCTCTTCCGGCACGCTGCGCCGGGGAGCCCGCAGCCTCCTGATACTCCTCTGACCGTTCCGCAGGATTCGTGGCTCACGGCATAATAATCATTAACTCTAGACTCTCGATATCACTGTTCATTCGAACTCTTCCTAAGCTACTCTCTCTTCCGAAGAACCATCAAAAGAGAAGAACACAGCAAAAAGAAAAAGAACCCCCGCCACTCACCGGAGTTGGCTGCTAAATATAGAGCTAGCCCCTCCCCTCATGGTGTCAGCAGAACCTCCCCTCTTGCTCACGCCTGCAGCAGAGTCCAGGCCTGCATCTACCACTCAGGTTAGGGCTATGAAGGGGGAAAACCCATGATGATTACTGGCGCCTGATCTTAACAGGGCTTATCACAGTAGAAGGAAGATAGGTATAGCCTGTGCTGTTTACAGGGGGCTACATTAATACAAGTCAAAACAAGCAACAAGTCAAAAATAAACAACATTTGAACAGTCACGCAAATTCGATCCCCACCAGATTGTCCTTCCAAGGCCGATGCCTTGTATGATGAAAAATGCCATTAATGGCGTCTCTCACGATTTTCATTACAGGATCTGTAATTGAAAAATAGCACCGCAATTCCTCCACAATAGTCCTTCTTAAATTTTCAGGAAGCGCCCCTTTTTTGCGATTTCCTTCGTAGTTTACATTGTTGGCCCACCCGCAGTACACCAAGTAGGACAGGTGGTGCTTGAAAATTAACATGCATACTTCTGGGGTAAACCAGCACTCATCACCCTATGCTTCTCCCTGAGTGGATTGGGCAGCTCGAGCAGGATGATGTCGGGCACCGTATCGATGCAAGCGTATGTAGGTTGGATTCTGGGAGCGGGTGTGCTTCTGGGAGCGGGTATGCTTGTGGCGGCGGGCGAGGGTAGGTTATGTGGGAGGATGCTTCCTCCTGTCTTGGTCGCCGTGTTGTCTCCTGGCGTGGTCTTGACGGGGTTGTCATGTCATCCTCGTCAATGGCATACATGTACACATATTCTTCTGTGGAGGGCGTGCGCTTGGTGATGGAAGGCGGTCGAAGGTCCCATTCATCCCATCCATGCCACCCTCCTGCTCCGACGTCAGAGATACAGGGGCATGAACTCTGAGCAAATTATGTATCCCCACTATGTCAGTCTCTATATTCTCCATCCGTTGATCCATCTTCTCCATCCGTTGATCCATCTTCTCCATCCATTGATCCATCTTCTCCATCTGTTGATCCATATTTAGCATGGTCTCTAAAAGAAGATCTATCTTTACCAGCATATTAGAGTTCCCGGGGATATCGACACTTAATCCATTCAGCATACGTTCTAACGAGCTGGATCTTGTGCATGGGGTGATGTGGACATCTGGGTGGATGGGTGCTACGGAGGATAAGATGGGGGTTCCCTGGAGAGAAGCGGCAGTGTCGTCGAAGAAGGATGGAGGAGATGACCTGTGGATTTCCAGGAGAGGAGAAGCGGCAGTGTCGTCAAAGAGGGATGGAGAAAGTGACCTGTGGATTTCCGGGAGAGAAGTGGCAGAGTCGTCTAATCGTACAGGAGAAAGCGACCCGTGGATTTCCGGGAGAGCAGCAGCAGCGTCGTGGATGAGTAGTGGAGAAGATGGGCTGTGGATTTCCGGGAGAGCAGCGGCAGAGTCGTCGAAGCATAATTGAGGAAGTGGCCTGCGGGTTCGATGGGTTGGCTGCCATTTGTTTTGCATTGTATACATCACCGAATTTCTTCTTGACATAATAAGGCTTACGTGTATTAAAACCCTTTGTCTTTGGGGTCAGCAGAAGGTTTTCTTTATTAGCCTTAGCTTTTCACTTTGGCCTTGGCGTGGAAATGGCTCCTGCCTTTCGCTTTTTTTGCGTGACAAGCACGGCAGAGGTGAGTGGGTTCTTGCGTCCATAGAATCGGGTTTGATCCATGGAAGCAGATGGCACAATGCAGTATCTGGACAAGGGAAAATTCAGATTTAGATCATCGAGTGGTGGGCTATGCAAAGTATGTAACCTTTTATTTATGGCGACGAGGTACAGGTGTTAAAAATGGGCGTACTCTAATGTGAGTCATTAACGTATAAATACACTTCCATTTTGTGGATTCACTGCACATTGAATACACATGAATATACATTCTTGTGCTTGTATTTCTTTCTACTCGCAGCAATGCCTGTTAAAAAGATTTTAAAGGATCTCAGCATGAGAATTAAGGAGATGTACACGAGCGGACAACAAATTGCAGATATCCAACGCTGGTTAGCTGCTTCTGGCCTCGTTGTGCCATCAACCACTGTATGCTATCATGCACACGGAAAGACCAAACAACACACGAGGACACCAACGGTAACTAACGCGTAAGTATATTTATATTACTATATAATATAGTATATCTATCTATTATTGTTTATATTGCTGCATATTAATATAACTATATAGTATAGATCTATCTAATATTATGGTTATTTCTGTTTATTTATATTACTATATAATACAGTATATTTATCTATTATTGTTTACTGTAAATGATGTGCTGTACTTGTGGCCTACTGCACTGTAACTTACCGGATTGATGTTTTTCTGTACACTGTAGGGAGACAACTCTTCTGGTCGACAAAATAAGTGAAGAGAATGATGAGAAGAGTACCTTAATGGTCAAATACACTCTGCTGCAAAATCACAATCGCACTGTATCCGAGACCAGCATAAAGAAGATGAGACGCAGAATTGGATGGAAATATGGACTTGTGAGGTTAGTATTGGACAGTACAGGAGGTTAAAGTGTTGTTTAAGAAACTGTACTGTACCTATAAAATTATTCCTTGTCATTACAGAGCGTACCCTATGTCAAGGGACGTTAACAAGATCAAGAGAGAGGTCCAGGCCCAGGCATAGATCGACAGTGGAGAAACTTTCCAGGATTCACTGACAAGTCTACTGTATCGCTGGAGAGATTTGCCACCTTTGCATTCCACAAAAAAGTTCGCATATCTATGAAGCCGCGTCCAAAACACCCAGTGAAGATGCATGTGTGGGGTGCCATCTCTAGGCGTGGACCTGGATGCATTGTCATCTTTGAAGGTAAAATAAGTCACACGCTTTTGCCTTATGCACTGTACTGCACCGACACATTTTATTCGAGCAAATACCCAGTATGTACCTGGCAGATACCTGGAATGCGCCGCTCCTCACCTCTGACAAGCCCCGTTGCGTTTGCCTTCCCAGCCTGGGTTCATGCCTGGCTGACGGGCGGCTGATCTGTTAAATGATAATGATTAGGATTTAATAGGCTGCAATGCTTCGCGTGTCTACCAGATGGCATAAATTCATGAATTGTAATGCAGTATATATATATATATATATATATATATATATACTGTGCAGTATTGCAGCCAGCGGGAATAAAATGCTTCAATCCCTGCCTGGAAAATACCTCAATGCACTCGGGCAGAAAACAGTCACAAACCTCAATACACCCGGGTATACCCGAATTCGTGGGACTAGCCGAGCTCGAATAAAGTGTGTCGCCAGTGTACTGTACTAGTGTGCAGTTTTTTTTAGCACTTTTCTTTTCTTGTTATAGGAAGTATGAATAAAGCTTTTTTCCAAGAGAAAATTGTCCCTGAGATTGTGGAATACATCACACGTGAGTTCCCAGATGGTCACTGTTTCTACCAGGACCACGATCCGAAGCACACTGCGTCAATAGCGCATATTCTTGAGCGCGGTATCAACTGGGTGAAGACGCCAGCGGAGTAAGTGCGGTAACCGTGTCTCATTTTTTCCCACTGTTTTTACTGTGTATCTCTTTAATTAATTGAAAACAATACAAACCGGCACCTAAAATGTCCAAAATCAGTCTGATAGAAGTTCAAAAGAAGAAACCTTTAAAGCTCTGCCTGAACTTCTGCACTTCCAAAATTGGGTGAATCCACAGCCAATTGACTTGTGATATGTGAAATAAAGAAAAGAAAATAATAGTGCAATACTGTTGATCAAACAAACATGTAAACACAAACACAGAACAAACCACCAGTATAACAATAGACAATAAGAGCCAAGCTGAAAAAGAAGAGCTAATTTATTACAATAAAAATAAAAATAACAATTATGAACACTAAGCAGGCAACTGGTCCAGTCTGTATAAAACTGGAATCCTACTCACAAGATTCTGAGAGTAAAATCACAGTGTACTGCAGTCTTTGAAAGATGCAGCTCATCCTCCGGTGGCATCAGGCTGTTAATCTGAAACTCTCCGACGCTGTTACACTCTCCTGGATCCTAGGGTCCATCACTGTACTGCTGCGGCACAGTTTATTCGAGCATTTGCCCGTTCTGTGCCGCAGCAGTAGCCTGGCGCGCGCCCGAGTGTGACGGGCGCGCGCCGAAGCAGCGGAAGAGCGCCCTCCGATCGGGGCGCTCTCCCTACCGCTGCCGGGTCCGCCGGGTCCCCCGGAACCCCCTGCCGCTGTCCCGCGATCGCGGGACACCAGGGCTCCCTCGGGGAGCCCCTGGACGTGCGTGCAGGGGGCGCACGCTCCCGAAGACGCGTGACCGCGCGTCTATGACGCGCGGCACGCCGAGGGGCGGCCACTAGCAAGCCGGGAAATCTCCCGGCTTGCGGATCTGGCCGCAGTGCAATTAAATGTGTCGCCAGTGTAGGTGAACCGTGGCTTGAAGCACCAATTCCTGCTGCTAACATACAGTAAACGCTGGTATGTCACCTGCGTTCCTGGTAAAAAAAAGCTCTTGCACTCTGACCCTGCGCGTTTCGTGCGCATGCGCACTTCATCAGGGATATTTTCCCATTTTCTCTTTAACTAATTGTCCTTTTTTTCCCCCTCCAATGACAGATCGCCAGACTTCAATCCTATCGAAATGGTCTGGCATCAGCTGAAGAATCATATCCGAAAAATTTTGAAAACCTCCAAAAAGGATGAGTTGGCGCAAGGCATAATGAGTTTTTGGAACGATGTACTCACCGTGGTCCAATGCAATAAATATATTGACCATATTGCGACTGTGTTGCCCATTGTGATCGAGCGTAATGGGCAAGCATCAGGAAGGTAGTATGGTATAGTACTGTACTGTAATATGGTAAGTACAGGCACACCAAGTACAGTATGATACAGGTAAGTATGGCACAGATGTTTTCTTTCCTGAGAGAGCAGCACTAGCCATCTGGTTACAAAGTATTTAACAGTAGTTCCAGTATACAGTAGTTCCAGTATAGACTAGTTTGACAGTACTATCTGCATACTGTAGTCCAATATGGAGTAGCTATACAGTACACAATGCCATAATATGCACCTAACTGCACTAATTTTTTCTTGTCTTTTCAGAGAAAAAAGGATGGAAAGGGGGAAGGGGGTATCATGTGTACATTGTGTGAACTGTGTGTACAGTAAAGTGTATCTAAAGTGCAGTCATGATTTACACAAAACCTACCCTCTCTCAAAGAACTACACTGAATGAGGAAGAAGATAAAGACGGAAAATGTTATTTATTCTATATATTATATATTATATATTATTAATTAATATTATTATCAATGTGCATTATTCATGATTATCCACCAGCCCTCAATTTTCAACTGACAGAAGAACTGAATAAAGACTGCATTTTGTATTATTCATGATTATTTGTATATTTGTATTTTTTGTTCCTGATAAAATAAAATAAATATTTCTTTAAATTCATGATAATCATAATCATTGACACCCCCCCCCCCTACACCAAAGAAAAAGAAAGAATGACCAAAATTGGTAACCTACTGCATCAAAAACATGAATCTGATTATGCTTTTTTTATCTCTCAATTTCACAGTGCTGTGCTAATCAGGTTTACATATCAAATTCGAGGAGGGATTACCACACACGTTACATAAACAAAGCCTCAAATGGTTGGGGGGATGGATGAGTGAGTCATGGGCAGTAATCATCAGCTAGCTCCCTTCCCAAAGTGGATTACACTCAGGCGCAGAGAGGTGACTCAAAGCCAACAATAGGAAAATTAATGAATGGTCTGAGAGAGGTGTTGACAAGAGGTTGAAATTCTTGAGCGAGCCTTGTGTGTGTGTGTTTTAAAGCTGCATGAAGGATTAGCTGTACTGTAGTTCAAAGACATGACATATTTTCAACACATAATAATTTGATCCCCACACCCCCAAATACATAAAAATCACACAAATCAATCATGTGCAGTCAAACGCAGTGTCGCAGTCAAAAGCTACAGCACCAATTGAATAGCGTAATATCAAGATGGTTGAGGCAGGAACATGTTTAGGAAATAATAATAAAAAATGACGAGAAAAAAAAATGTGTTTTTTTTTTGGTCACTCTTGAACTTCGCAAGCAATTCACGCATGCGCAGTAATAATCAACTACAGCTTCCTTCCCAAAGAGGATTACACGCAGGCGCAGAGAGGTGACTCAAAGCCAACAATAGAAAAAATAATGAATGGTCTGAGAGAGGTGTCAAAAAGAGGTTGAAATCCTTGGGCGAGCCTTGTGTGTGTGTGTGGGGGGGAGAGGGGGTAAAGCTGCATGACGGATTTGCTGTACTGTAGTTCAAAGACGTGACATATTTTCAACAGGCATGTCATCATAATAATTTGATCCCCACACCTCCAAATACATAAAAATCACACAAATCAATCATGTGCAGTCAAACGCAGTGTTGCAGTCAAAAGCTACAGCACCAATTGAATAGCGTAATATCAAGATGGTTGAGGCAGGAACATGTTGAGAAAATAATAATAAAAAATGACGAGAAAAAAAAAATGTTTTTTTTTTTTTTGGTCACTCTTGAACTTTTTTCCCCCAATGAGCATTAATAATCAACACAGAAGAATACAGTAAATCAAACCAGGCTCTGCACTGCACGTTATACACGCAGGAATCTGATGACAGGAATGTTATTGAAGTCAGAAACCATCAGTTCAAAGGAATGGTGTGGGAAAGGTGTACTGTAGATAAGAAGTTGAAATACTGCAGTGCAGTACATTATCCTGCGTGTGTGCGGGGGCGAGCGAGGGAAGAGCGCTGTAAACGCCGAAATGTGATACTGTTACAGTACACGCCTATGCGTTTCAACAATGTTCAAATGAGACATACAATACAGTACATGCATGTATAAATATGCAAATTTACAATTACTGCGCGCACACGTAGACTGTATACTGATGAAGGTTGAACTGCTACAGTATTAGACTTTGAAGACAACAGCTCGCGAACGCCCACCTGAGTTTTTAGACGGTATTGCAGTATTGCAGACAGCGCTAAGAATATGCTAACATTACGAGCGCTAAAATACCGGAACATATTCCGAAAAAATTAAATATATATATACTGCATCTGCCCGTCGTTATCAGAGTTGGGCCACTACGGCCGCATTAGGATAAAGGCGGCCGCAGCTGTAGTAGCCCTGCAATTTAATTTCATTTTTTTTTGTTAAGTTTAAGTGAATTTTGACAGTGAAAGTTTCGTAAACTATAGTAAATTAGAGTAAGTAAAAGTGCAATGGCCATTGATTGATTTTTTAGAATTAGGTGAACTTGTTGCAAACTTTGGAATCGGAAGAAACTTTTTGCGAACTAAAAATGGGGAAATTCGTCAAGTTCTCTTAGGACTGTGAAACATGCACCCAGGTCTGTGACACACGCGCCCAGGTGTGTGACACACGCGCCCAGGTCTGTGACACACACGCCCAGGTCTGTGACACATGCGCCCAGGTCTGTGACACACGCGCCCAGGTCTGTGACACACGCGCCCAGGTCTGTGACACACGCGCCCAGGTCTGTGACACACGCGCCCAGGTCTGTGACACACGTGCCCAGGTCTGTGAAACATGCACCCAGGTCTGTGACACACGCGCCCAGGTCTGTGACACGTGCCCAGGTCTGTGACATATGCGCCCAGGTCTGTGACACATGCACCCAGGTCTGTGACACATGCGCCCAGGTCTGTGACACATGCGCCCAGGTCTGTGACACATGCGCCCAGGTCTGTGACACATGCGCGCAGGTCTGTGACACATGCGCCCAGGTCTGTGAAACTAGCACCCAGGTCTGTGACACACGCGCCCAGGTCTGTGACACACGCGCCCAGGTCTGTGACACACGCGCCCAGGTCTGTGACACACGCGCCCAGGTCTGTGACACACGCGCCCAGGTCTGTGACACACGTGCCCAGGTCTGTGACACACGCACCCAGGTCTGTGACACACGCGCCCAGGTCTGTGACACGTGCCCAGGTCTGTGACATATGCGCCCAGGTCTGTGACACATGCACCCAGGTCTGTGACACATGCGCCCAGGTCTGTGACACATGCGCCCAGGTCTGTGACACATGCGCCCAGGTCTGTGACACATGCGCGCAGGTCTGTGACACATGCGCCCAGGTCTGTGAAACTAGCACCCAGGTCTGTGACACGCGCCCAGGTCTGTGACACACGCGCCCAGGTCTGTGACACACGCGCCCAGGTCTGTGACACACGCGCCCAGGTCTGTAACACACGCACCCAGGTCTGTGACACACGCACCCAGGTCTGTGACACACGCACCCAGGTCTGTGACACACGCGCCCAGGTCTGTGACACACGCGCCCAGGTCTGTGACACACGCGCCCAGGTCTGTGACACACGCACCCAGGTCTATGACACACGCGCCCAGGTCTGTGACACATGCGCCCAGGTCTGTGACACATGCGCCCAGGTCTGTGACACATGCGCCCAGGTCTGTGAAAGATGCGCCCAGGTCTGTGACATATGCGCCCAGGTCTGTGACATACGCTCCCAGGTCTGTGACACATGCGCCCAGGTCTGTGACACATGCGCCCAGGTCTGTGACACATGCGCCCAGGTCTGTGACACATGCGCCCAGGTCTGTGAAACATGCGCCCAGGTCTGTGACACACGCACCCAGGTTTGTGACACACGTGCCCAGGTCTGTGACACACGCGCCCAGGTCTGTGACACACGCACCCAGGTCTATGACATACGCGCCCAGGTCTGTGACACACGCGCCCAGGTCTGTGACACACGCGCCCAGGTATGTGACACACGCACCCAGGTCTGTGAAACATGCACCCAGGTGTGTGACACACGCGCCCAGGTCTGTGACACACGTGCCCAGGTCTGTGACACACGCGCCCAGGTCTGTGACACATGCACCCAGGTCTGTGACACACGCGCCCAGGTGTGTGACACACGCGCCCAGGTCTGTGACACAAGCACCCAGGTCTGTGAATCATGCACCCAGGTCTGTGACACACACGCCCTAGTCTGTGACACACGCGCCCAGGTCTGTGACACACGCACCCAGGTCTGTGACACACGCGCCCAGGTCTCTGACACACGCGCCCAGGTCTGTGACACACGCACCCAGGTCTGTGACACATGCACCCAGGTCTGTGGCACACACGCCCAGGTCTGTGACACACGCGCCCAAATCTGTGACACACGCGCCCAGGTCTGTGACACACGCACCCAGGTCTGTGAATAATGCACCCATCGCTAGTTGTTATATATTTTATGATGCATTGAATAACATGAAGAAGGTCCAACAGCAAGTAGGTAACGCTGCTGTTGGAAGAGTGAATAGAGCCATGTTAAATTGTACATGGCCGATATGAATTGGGAAAACACAGAACCACATTTGTATATTGTGATTTTCTGAAAAAGGGGCATCTACTGTAAAAGTATCAAATACAGCTATTTGCTTTTTTAATATGTGTAACGGTATGTCCCAACTATGCCAGTTCCTCTCCACCCAGTGTATCTGCTTTGTAAGCCCTGTTAAGATCCAGGCATTAGCAGGTTAATCTGTGAGCCCTTGACCCCGTTTCTGATTCCCCAGAAAGTGAAGGAAGGTAGTTGGTGACTCATGGCCTGTGTACAGCCCCTTGTAGGTGGGTACAGTCCATGAGCCCACCCCTTATGAAAGTTTCTAAGGGGTGTAGGCTAAAGTTAATGGGAGTTCCTCTCAGCTCCTCATGGAGTGAGGAGGTAGGAGCAGTCTTTCCCAGCTCTGGCTGGAGCGAGGATGTGCTAGAAGGAAGGAGAGTCCCTGCCTGATCCCTGGCTAGGGTGAAGGAGGGATGAAGCCAGTGGGAACTATGAGTCTTCCCCATTTCGGAGTAAACATGTTCACTTGACTGGCTAGTCAAGACCACCTGGAGCAGTGGAAGTAAGCACCGTCCAGAAGTCCTAAGGCGTATGCTGAAAACTGTGCTGCTAAGCTGTTCTTGATGTATGCTGCGAATAAAGATCCTGCAATTATACTTCAGCCTATGGTGTCAGTCCCTGGGCTGAGAGAATGTATGTGTATAGTGGTGGGAGCTGACGCCTACACTGTGGGAGCCATCACTACTGGAGGTGCTGAAACACCATGAAAGAACCAGAGCCCTGTGAACCAAGTCTCAGTCTCAAAACATCTTGCAGACCACGCAGACCTCCTGCGCACCAACAGGTGATGCACCAAACAGCGAGGTAGCACACCCCCTTCCCAGATACTGGCCTCTAAGTGAGGTAGGAGGGGTGGGTAAACACGGGTTACATTTGGAAGCGCTGCTGAGATGACAGGACAGGCTTTTAAAGCAGCAGAAAGCAGGCAACAGCAGCAAGGGGTCAGGCTCCTGAGGCTACCCCAAGGACCTTGGGCACCCAGTCGTGTTAAGGAAGGGGGGAGTCTCTCCTGTAGCTATACCAGGGAGGGTTCAGCCTAGACCCTTACCGAGAGAGACAGTGTTGGGACGTACTCTGAGGGTAAGATACCGGGGTGGGTGGTTACCCTTCACTCCACACAGTCCTATAGTGGGGGCGTACCCTGAGGCGACACCAGGGCACATGGTTACCTTTCTTTAAACAGTTTGTACACAGTGGGACAGTCTATTAGCCTAGGGTTAATATATGTTCCAGGGGCAGAGCGCTAGCCAGGGGTTAGTGTCTGTTCCAGATTCTATAGAGTTTGTGCACACAAAGTGGGGCAGCGTATTAGCCAGGGGTTGGTACATGTCCCAGGGATAGAGCATTAGCCCGGGGGTTAATGTTTATTCCAGATTTTCTAAAAAAGCATCCACCGTGAGGGTGGGGGCATGTGCGCGGATTGCTGTCCAAGATGGCGCTCCCGCCAAGCAAATGGGACCACGTGGGTTGCTGTGCAAAGTTTTGCAGAAAGTTGCAAGCAAAGTGCAAGCTTTCGAGAAGGGCTCCCCCAGTGAGATCTATCAGCTGCAGATAGAGATCCGCCTCTCTCAGCAATAATCTCGCCGGGAAAAAAAATATTTTAACATTTAAATGTTATTAATAGTGTAGATGAGCAGGTGGTCTCTTGAGCTGAACTGCGTTGGTTTCAGGTCCAGGGACCCCCTACTTCCCGAGATACAGGCCCCATAATGGGGTGCCATAATGGTCTACTACAGCCAATCAGATTGGGGATATAGTTCCCATGATATGATTGGCTCAAGAACCATTTGACGGCGGCCATCTTGCTTTGGATGACGTCACCTTGAAGGGAAATGAAGCACAGTCATTCGGATTGGCTGGCATCATTCCCTTTAAATGAAGTCACCCCCAAAAAAAATCACATGGGTTTCACAACCCAATTAGAGCCGTGTGAACCATTTGATGAGGGGGAGGGGAGTGTATTAGATATTGTAAGGTTTATTGGGGGCCTAGGAGATGGGTAGTAGGGCTGTTATGTGTATTGTTTGTATTGTGGGTAGCGGGAGTGGGTCAAGGGTGTATTAGCCCCAAGGATGGGTGTTTAGACCTTGCGGGTGGGTAGCTAAAGGGGTTAACCCCTTCATTACCTTAGTGGTATTAACTGTGTGTCCACCCACAACCCCCCCCTCCCCGCAAGGCCTAAACACCAACCAAGGGCCAAATACCCCCTTCACCCACCCCGCTACCCACAATAAGCCTGGCACGGGTGGTTAACCTCTTCATTACCTTGAGAAAGCGTCAGCCCCAAGCGCAAAACGTTACGGATGAAATTGTTCTGGTGCACTGTGGGACAGGTTTGCTATTGTGGGTGGCGGGCATTCCCAGCCTTGATACAGCGTGTGTGGCTGCTATTGTGAGTAGACTTCTTGCTACCATGCTTCATACAACACTCTGCATCTAGACCGCACTGTAGGTATTACATCTGCCTAGGCTGCCGTCCATACAGGGGTTCTGAGACTACAAAGCTCATAATGTGTGGACTTGGCTATATATATATATGTATGTTGTCTGTGCCACACTGAGAGCTTGGGACCCATGATACATGTGCCACATGTTGATGTTACACTGAGACACTGCTACTATGGACATTTTGATGTGATATTGTGGTGTGCTTGATATACTGCTATAGTGCCTCATTCATGTGTATACATCTATATTGACAACACCTAGCAACCTGTGAGATATATATCTAGAGAGGTGGATGTACCCTGTTAGATATACTGGTACATACTGTATTGGATACTAATTAGGGTTCGAGTTGAAGTGATATCCCAGTTCCTATTTAGGCATCCGGGAATATTTGGATATTCTAGTATCCTAAATGGCATTGTGAACCTGACTGTCTAGGTAAAGTGTAGGTACCTCTCTAATAGTCTCCCACCCACCCAATGATCTATTAATCACCATAAGGTATTATCTTATTAGTGTAATTGGGACTACCCTTTATCTTCCCTTTGGTGCTACTTATTCACCCTCCTTTTAACTGTTTTTATGTTAAGTAGAGTATGCGCCGTGGTTTATGTATCAATATGTGTAACATCTTTAAGTGTAATATTGAAAAGTCTGGAGATAATTTTGGAGATTAATCTTTAATCATGGATGCTCTCTGAATATCTGGATAAATACTCTGATTTCTTCAAACAGGTATGACTGGGGTAACTTCCATCTAACAATTAAAGGAACTTTAATCAAATTAACATCTAACTGGTATGAGCTGAATAGGCAGACCCCTCCCTTAATTGTTAGACAAGTGAATGTGT
Source organism: Ascaphus truei (assembly GCF_040206685.1). NCBI lineage: Eukaryota > Metazoa > Chordata > Amphibia > Anura > Ascaphidae > Ascaphus > Ascaphus truei. The sequence goes on from NC_134483.1 coordinate 535,469,188, forward strand.
TCAAGTATATAAGGCAGGCTCTTTTGGCTGTGAGCCATATGGCTGTGTGTAACATTGAAAGTGTGGAGATAATTTTGGGATTAATTTGGAGGTGAAGATTGGAGGAAGACCTTGACTTTGCACAACAACAACTCTGCAGCTGTGAGAACTTGATTTTCTAAATTCTCTGATTTTTTGTACTCTTCCTATCCTCAAATACCCGGCCTGTCTCTCCTCCTGCATCTCACAATGCCCTCCTTATTGCTTTTTCTGTTTACTGTTTCCTCACTCCTTTGTGAACATCTTTGTTCTCTCCAACTTCCCCACTCTCCACTGCACCATTATTTATACACCTCTCTCCCAACAACTTATTTACCCCTCAATAAAAAAACACCCACACAAATCCTCCATTCACACCCTCTATCTACTCCTTCCTGCTGCTGTGGATCTCCCCTAAGCCTGAACCCAGCCATGTACACCTGAACTCAACCATGCATCCCTGCCATCTCTTCCCCTGTAAATGGTGTTAACCTTCTGATCTAATACTCACTATCCTTAAAACTCACCCCACAAGTTAAGCATCCCAACAGCCGGCACTCATGGTTACTATCCCACACTCAGCCACACCTACCACCCATTGTGGCCAAGCACTGCCATACACAGCACTTATTCCCTCACCTGCTGTCTCTGTAAGTCTCCCTTAAAACATTTTAGATTGTAAGCTCTCCGGGGCAGGGATTTCCTTTCCTATTGTCTGATTTTGCTGCACTTATTGTATTATTATAATTCCCTGTAATGTATTCTTTGTGAAGCGCTGAGTACACTTTTGGCGCTATATAAATAAAGACATACAATACAATAACATTTTATTATTTTGGCCTGACATAGGCTTTTAGTGGCAACTCTCCTCCTACAGTGTTGGGAGCGGTTAGCTTGTGTACCCCATACAGCCTATCAGACATTGTGTCAGGGAGTATTTTACCCCTATACATTATAGCAGCTCTAGAGTGCAACAAAATAGCGATCTTTGGGATATCCTGTGATCTCCTGGTTTGTTTTTGTGTATTATTACCATTCCTTTGCACCGGCTGTGTCTTGACTGTAAATTGTATTTACTATTACTATTTGGTGAGCAGTTTACCACAAGTTGTGTTATATACTTGAGTGTAACTTCAGTACCCCGCCTGTTCTAACACCTTGGCATCCCTGAGGCTTTCAAGTCCGGGACCTGAACAGACACTGTCGCACCACGCCTTGTGGCCAACTGGTCTCCCGGAACCTGGGACTTGGAAATTCCACAGTTCATATACAGTTACAAACATACAGTATATACCTATTAAATATAATCCATTTAATAACATATACCTTTACACTGTATTTTGTGCTGAAAATGTCTAAGTCCCCATTTCTGGTGTCAGGGATAGATTAAGAAGATATACTCTCTACTCTTACTAGCCTTATCCCTGCCACACTTTAGAAACCTGACTTTACATTTGGCACACAAAACCCTCACAGCTTTATCACATAGCTGGGGCACCCCGTGAACCCCTATTCCAAGGTCAGGGTGACTTGGGCATGAACTTGGCATCCCCCCTTATACTAGGGACCCCTGTACCGTTCTGGGGATACCTTGTTCCCCTATGCCCTTTTTACCTTTCTGGTATGTGCTGAAGCAGGGACTCCTGGTGGTGAGTCGCAAAAGAACGTTACCAGGGTAGGATTTTGCCCGGAGCACTGTGCTTCAATGTGTCTGAGAATTGTACCTGATTCTCGGGTACATCTTTGGGGTATCCCGTGACTCTGGGACCCCGCAACATACAGTAGCCACAATCTGAAAAGACTTTCTCCGCAAAACCCACCCTGAAACTCCTAGCCCCGCAACCTCTGCTTGCTGGTACTCCTGGAAAGGCAAAAACACAAAAATACTGTATTGTCGCATAATTTACACACAGACACAGTAACGCATATACAACAGTCAGGTCCAAGAGCTGACACTCTAGGACCCCAAAAAACGGATCAGGGGTAACCAAGTGGGCATAATCTTTATTATTGAGCCTGGTTACCCCCTCACCGTCACAATGGGCCTGTATTAACTGTATTTGGCTGATGCAAATAACAATAGACCGCAAATGAAGAGAATGATGACCCGAATTTTGAGCAGCGTATATACTTATAACAATGGTGATAATTATAATAAATCATAAGATGCCATTGAATAAGATTAAAGCAAAAGGTGCTTAAAATCATCTTGATTGAATGGAAATCTATGGTAATTAATTTCAGCTTTTATTAGGCAGATTAGAAAGAGAAAGTTCAAAACACAGCAGCATCAGCAGGTTATACGGTATATATCTGGGTTACCTAGCAATAAGGATTGCAAGTTTACAGCAACACACAGTTATACACAGCGGTCAGCAAGTTTGCCACACACAGCCCCATAAGGGTTATAACTAACACAGCTGTGGGTGGTTACTATTCTCAGTTGTAATTATTGCACTTCTGTGCACTTGATTTCCTCTGAAAGAGTAAAAATCTATTTTGGAACATCCAAGTACTGTATTAGGGGAACAGGCTCCATCTTGTTGCTCGTTGCACTTTGCACATAGTTACATAGTGACTGTTGAAAAAAGACATATGCCCATCGAGTTCAATCTATGCTAAATTTATGCGATAGATACTTATCCTATATTTGTAATTACAGTATATTGATGCAGAGGAAGGCAAAAACCCCCCCACCCCACCCCTCCTCTCCCCAGTGAAACTTTATTCAATGACTCTGTTGTATTGGGAAAAAAAACAAAATCCTGAGTCATAGTTAACCTTATCCCTAAAAAACTTTTTTTGTTTAGTGGTGACTATTTCTAACTCTAATGTATCCAATCTCTTTTTAATCTCAGGTTCCAAACCAAGCAATTCCTCAGAATGCTTCTGGATATCTGATCCTCCTTATCAACCTTATCCCTAGTCAACCTTATCCCTAAAAAACTTTTTTAGTTTAGTGGTGACTATTTCTAACTCCAATGTATCCAATCTCTTTTTAATCTCAGGTTCCAAACCAAGCAATTCCCCATAATGCTTCTGGATTACTGATCCAATAAGGTCAAGGATGGTCTCCAATGGGACACCAATAGTCCCAATAGTGTAAAAGAGCACTGATCCAACACCCTATTCCATTCCTGCATAAACCGTTCATTGTTTTAGTCTATGGTAGGTGATATAAAAATTCTGAGGTCTCTCTGTATACGTTTATGGTCTACTGTATTTGCTAAGTGTTGTGGCCTCCCATATATGCCTAGACTCAGTAACTAATAATTTCTTCAATTGGTTAATCAGCGGACAAAAGTTCTCTGTGTCAGATTCTGATACATGGACATAATCTGGATCATTAAATATATGATCAAACTCCTATGTGATCTTGAATAAAATAACGTGTCCATTGTGACGTGATAAAATATATATACTTAGTAACTAATCTAGTGATTATGTAAGCAAAAGCAGAAACACGTGATAAAAGTGTCGAAGTGAAAAAAATGGAAATGTGCTTATAGCGCTTTAATTGCGCTATAGCAATTCTCGATAATTAGTGTGATTTAAACACTAAAGTTAATACCAATACATCTTATATTATATAAAATAGGCTGCCAGGAAACAACGACAAATCAGATTATACACAGCACAAAAACAAAAGATAATCCGGCGCCAAAAATAAGTCCAAACAACAAATAGATAAATTTAACATACTAATGTCCAGTCCTATTTACCTGATGATCCTTCAAGATGTATCTTGAAGGTTGTCTCACAATATGTGGAGATAAATACAAAGAAACAAACACAAAACCGATTATAGCGTGCATCTATATACTGTTGATGAAACAATACATACAATGATATAAAAGACAAACACTAGCAACACTCAAACTAACTAATACTAACACAAAACTAGACAAAACCTAATGATGAACTAAAAAAACAACTTATTCAATAAAATATAAAATTAATAAAGTGTCACATACACAGGGAGTGGTGTTGAACAATCTGCTCCAGTGGGGGGGGGAAAGGAATCCGACTTACAACAAGCAGGGTTCAAAAAGGCGTTGTGGATAGTCTCTGTCCATCTCTTACCGTGCACCCTAAAACTGGAACAACCTACCGGAGACTCTCACAGACGCCACCAGTCTAAGTTCTTTCAAAACTAAGGCTGTCTCACATTTAATGTGGTCTGTAACTGTTACATACGCCTATAATATACATCTTCTCTAACTGTGCATGCAATGTCTTGTATATAATGTATACCTTGTTCATTTATTTAACTGTATTTGTAACCATGTATTATTTGTCATTTTAACTCTATGCCCAGGACATACTTGAAAACGAGAGGTAACTCGCAATGTATTACTTCCTGGTAACACATTTTATAAATAAAAAAATAATAGCACGTCTCAACGCAGGGTGTCCGTGATTTCATCTCCAGAGTGTTGGTACAGCCGCATGTACCGTCGCTCCGGTTTCACCGCTGCAGATCTCACCACCTTGGCAGAGATTCAATCGCACAACCAACATGTACACCTAGTCCCGCACACTTTCCTTGTGTGCTTCCCAGACTGCGCGCGCATACGCAGAAGCCACTCCAACTCTCCACTGGGCACAGCGCTGTTCTGCTCAGTATACTGCTGATCCATCTCAGCTCCCAAAAATCACCCTACGCGTTTCGTGAAAGATTCACTTCCTCAGGGGAATGTAGTGTAATAGAGCATACCTCATATTTATACCCAAAATGAAATGATTAATAATATATCAACAAATTAACTAAACTTCTCAGCTCATCATAACAGAATACAACACATACTGTAACAATACTAACTAACAATCAACAGTAATTGCCTCAGAACATAATACAAACATAATGGGTCATAGAAATATATATATATGACCCATTATATATATGCAAAGGTATCAGTACCGTGTTAGCTGAGCTTTAATAATCAAAAAAGAATAAATGATACCGTTCTGTGGCTAACGAAACGCTTTTATTCTTGCGAGCTTTCGAGATACACTGATCTCTTCTTCCGGCGATGTTACAATGACTGAAGCTAAAAAAAAGGGGGTTTAAACTTAAAAACAGGGCATACTGGAATGTGATCTGTGATGGAAGACAATACCTCCCCCGTGCAATTTTATGGCTAGAGGTGATAAAATGTCCCTAAATGTCAGTGATGTGAGAGTATTTGTGTGTATGTGTCTCCAACCCTCTTTTAATGTTGTATACATGTTCTGCTAATCTGCGTTTAAGGGATCTACCCGTCCTCCCCACATATTGAAGTCCACAAGGACATTGCAAAAGGTAAACGCAAAATTTGCTTCTGCAACTGATAAATGTACTAATTTCATAGATTCTGCTGGTAACAGTGGATTGGAATGTGTCACATTTTACACTTTTAATTGGTACATAATCAAAATCCTGAAGGACTTCTGTGCAAAGGGATAGACTGTCCCAAATCTAATTGGAGGGGGGGGGGGGTTGGTGGCGACAGACTTAATGATATATCCAGAAAGGAAAGTTTCTGGATATACACATTGAAGACTCTGTCGCCCAATGGTCTAAATATAGAGTTTGACTTAGCCTCATTTTTGAAGGAGTGAATTATCTATTCCATTGTGCTTCATTCATACGTATCGCACTTGATTGTTAATATATAAGTCTCCATGTTGAAATTGATATGTCTCCTAATCCCAGGGAATATTTGATTAATACCTGGAAGGCATATTTAAATGGCAGGAGAATGTTTTTAGGCATTTCAAGTAATGATTGCGCTGCATTGTGTATTTCACATTTTACATTGTTGTACTACAAGGGTTAATAGCACCTTGGGGTATAAATGGAGATCGTTTTAGTTAGCTCCTCATTCCTTTGAGAAAGTGACGTGCCTACGTCCGGAAACGCGTTAGGAGAGGAGGAGCTTTGTGATGCCGTCGGTAAGGGAGCTTCTAGAGTTGTAGTAGACGCGCTTTCAGTGACGTCACAGGAAGGGCGCCGGAACACAGCACGGAGGGCAGTGACATCGCATACCTTAGATTACCCCGTGGAAAGGCGGCGAGAGCGCCGGCTACAATCCTTGACTGTAAGGGGAGTCCCTACAAGATGCGGACGGCATTATAGTGTTGTTTTTACACTCATTTCTTATGTGAGTATTTCTTTGGCTGTGGTAGCAGTTTTTTAATAAATTGTTTGGTGCAATCTACACTATCTTGAGCTTTTAATCTCTCCATGGGGCCAATTGCGAGTATTGTCGAAACCATCTGACAGCACTTGGACCGCAGGAGGGAGAATACTACACGTGGGATTCGTGTTAGCAGCTAAGAAGTGGTTAAAGCACAGATTCTCTCCACTGCACTGTCTTAAGACAAGTTCTGTAAGTAGGCATTATTATTGTCTGCGAAAGTGTGCTATAGTCCTGAGATACTGCGCAATGGTGTGCCTGTTTTATTTCTTCTAGGAGGATTCTTCAGCACCCTATCTACAGTACAATCTAAGTTGATGAGATACTTACTTTATGGGACACCTTGGCAGTTTCGAACCAATGGTTATTTTAATAGATAATTGTATTGACACATTCAATTAATTATTGATTATTAGCACAGGTTTATTTAATTTTTCACTAGTGTAGCACTTACACACATGTTATTAGTTATTGGTTAAGAGCTGTATAGTTTAGGGTGTTTTGTAGTTAGTTTATGTAATTATATATACAGTGTTCGACAAACCTATACATTTGCTCGCCCGGGGCGAGTGGATTTAACCCCCGGGCGAGTAAATATTGGCCCAAGCAGCACACGTTTGGTACTAGGTGGCGAGTAGATTTTTTTGTGTGGCGAGTAGATTTTTTGGTGATTTATCAACCACTGTTATATATTATGTTTTGTAGTTAGTTTATGTAATTATATATATATATATTGAAAACGAGAGGTAACTCTCAATATATATATATATATATATATATATATATATATATATATATATATATATATATATAACATGTCTAAGCTCCCTATTAATTAAAAAAAATACGACCTTAACACACAAAAATCTGTTGTAGCAAAATGTGTCCAAAAATGTAAATACTCTACAAAGCGTGCAAAAGTTCTTTCAGTGCCCAAAGCATTACTTATTAAAGATTGTTTTACTATATATAAAAATACAGTGCTTTAGATTACAGAAAAAAAATGATTATTACAAGAACATACAGTTACAATAAATGCAGAACAGTTTCTTAAAATAAAAGGCAAAAGCAAACAGACATCTCTATACTGTATGTTACCATATGTCACAGGTTTATCCCAGATAGGTCACTGGCGTACAAAAAATTCTGATCCCAAAACACACCTCTTGTTGAATTCTTATTTTCTATTCAAACATGCCAAAATTTATGCCCAAACCTTTTTGCATTGAAATGTACATAATACCCGCCCCTGTCGTAAATCAGCTCTAACTTAACTTTATTTATATAATACTTAGACAGAAGTGAGTCATATCAATAGATTCAGGTGAGGTTGCTGAATGTAACAATACTAATGTTGACAGACGTGCTTCCAAATTTGAGTGACAAGTGGATATTTGTCCTTGGCCACCATCTAAATCTCAAGTGTTTGGCCTCATTGCATCCATCTCCTTGAAATGATTACAAATATCTTAACGTTGTTATTCAGAGTACGGGCCAGGTCCAGGATTCCATATCTTTTGAACAGTAGGCTTAGCCGAGCCCCTTGGCACTCTGCAAAACCTTCCAGGAATGCTTTGAAAGTTCCTTTAAAAGTTTCCTGTTTACTTTGGTGTCAGAAACGCCATAATTTAAGCCCATCTCTGGCCAAAAAGAAATCCCCTTATCTCTTGATTTTCAGTCCCATACTGCTGCGGCACAGTTTATTAGAGCATTTGCCCGTTCTGTGCCGCAGCAGTAGCCTGGCGCGCGCCCGAGTGTGACGGGCGCGCGCCGAAGCAGCGGAAGAGCGCCCTCCGATCGGGGCGCTCTCCCTCCCGCTGCCGGGTCCGCCGGGTCCCCCGGAACCCCCTGCCGCCGTCCCGCAGATCGCGGGACACCAGGGCTCCCTCGGGGAGCCCTGGACGCGCGTGCAGGGGGCGCAGGCTCCCGAAGACGCGTGACCGCGCGTCTATGACGCGCGGCACACCGAGGGGCGGCCACTAGCAAGCCGGGAAATCTCCCGGCTTGCGGATCTGGCCGCACTGCGATAAAGTGTGTCGCCAGTGTACAACACATATTTCACTTTTAGTGGGCAATCAATGATACCTCCCCCCTCCCCCCCCCCCCCAAGTCCTCTTTGTAGACCAGCACTGACACAGAAAGGGTCTTGACCTGTGAAACACAATTTCTTGTATTTTTAAGACAAACTGTAACCACATTAACCCCCGAAGCACCAGATTGATCAAAATACTACCCATCATGTATAATGTACATGGTGCAAAATAATTTGTGATTATAAAAAAGCTAAAATTGCTAATGTCCTCAGATCTAAAGAAGTGCAAAAAGTTCACACTGTTTCATGAATCCAGCAAAATTGGCATTTTTTTGCAATAAACTGTCACCAAAAATTTGTTCTGTGATCAATATATGCAAGGTCACACGATTTTACATGCACCGGAAACTAACATAAATCTGGCTAAAATAGTAATGTTTCATCATTTTGCCAGATATTTGCAAAATGTTGGTCAAACTGATGAAATTGTGTCCATTTTAGACGAATTGTAGTTTTTGCTAAAATTGTGACTGTCCATAAGTTTTGTAAACTACAACAATTGCCCACGTTGGCACATCTCTAATCATATCACTTAGCTGTGAGAAAACAACAGTATTTGCAATAATACTGTAGTATTGTTGAGATTTCTGCAAGGAGTTGAGCAAAATGACATTGATGAATGTTTTCTAAGCCAGTGTTTTTCAACAGGGGTTTCTAGGAACACTTGGGGTCCCCGGGCAGTCCTAAAAAGCCCCCTGCAATTTTCAGGTAATTTTGAAATTGTACCAAATACAGAAAAATTTACAATGCATCTGATCTCAGACATGCTATTAGAGAGGGTTGGGGCTCCTTACACTGCATCTGATCTCAGATGCGCTATTAGAGAGGGTTGGGGTTCCTTACAATGCATCTGATCTCAGACATGCTATTAGAGAGGGTTGGGGTTCCTTACAATGCATCAGATCTCAGACATGCTATTAGAGAGGGTTGGGGTTCCTTTACAATGCATCTGATCTCAGACGCGCTATTAGAGAGGGTTGGGGTTCCTTTACAATGCATCTGATCTCAGACACGCTATTAGAGAGGGTTGGGGTTCCTTACAATGCATCTGATCTCAGACACGCTATTAGAGAGGTTTGGGGTTCCTTACAATACATCTGATCTCAGACACTATTAGAGAAGGTTGGGGCTCTGTACAATGCATCAGATCTCAGACGTGCTATTAGAGACAGTTGGTGTTCCTCAGAATTTCAAATAGGGGTCCTTCACCAAAAAAGTTTGGAAACCACTGTCCTAAGCCAACTTCAGCAACCAGGAACATCATGGTTGGAACTGTTACAGTGTTGCACTCTTCACTATTAACTGTTGCAGTAACAATTGTTTCTGTTCAGCCTTTTTCTGGATGCAAAAACCTGCATAATTAATATATTGGAAACATTATCTATGTGCGCTGATTTTGCAGCTGTGGATTCTATTGTGGTTGTATTTTTCTTCTCTAATTAAACTTTTGGTGCCAATTTAGCTGGGTAAAATTGGATTTATTTGATATTAGGCTTCAAATTGACACCTCTACATGCCAGAGACAGACTTCGCCCCTTGCTCCATTTTGTATTCTAAACACTATTTAAAAAGCTTACTGAACGTCTGCAATATTAAATTAGACTTATTATAGAACATGCCGTGCTGCAAACTGGAACGTGTGTGTTCCCTACTTACTTTATTTTAGACATGCCTGCTAAAACAGAACCGCTGATCTTCTCATTTCTATCTCTATCCTACTAAATGCAGCTATCAAAACAAAATTAAATAGCGGTAATCTATTTATGTATATTTTTATTCTTATAGCGCCCAGCAGGAATGCAGAGCTTTACCATTTTTACAACATTGCAATATAATTCCAATACAGGGAATATATGAACAGAAATGAAATCAGTGAATTTCAAATGGGATAAATGAATCCAGACATATTTGTATAGTAAATAAAGTATTTGGAGAAAGGAGTTTACAGGAGAGCCGACAGAGCTTTCAGTAGAAGTGAAGCAGGGATCGATTGAGAAAAGAGAAGGAGCCGCTCAGTGAGTAAAGACAGTGACTGGAAACCTGGTTCAATTCCCAATGTCGGCTTTGTGACATTGTGCAAGTCACTTTATCTCCCTGTGCCGCAGGCACCAAACAAAAACATAGATTGTAAGTTCCACGGGGCACGGACCTGCGCCTGCAAAATGTCTCTGTAAAGCGCTACGTAAAACTAGCAGCGCTATACAAGAACACGCTGCTATTATTAGAAGAGTGAGGTTATTGACGCAGCAGCATTTTTGATAGATGTAGTGTAGAAAGCTGTGATGCAGCCAGGCCAATAATGTGAAGGTTGCAATGTGTATATTTATTCACTCTAATCTTCAGTATTTTGTATACTGTATGCATAAACAACAATTACTGTTAGAAATCTGAACCAATTGGGCCTACTGTATGTATTATGCACCACAAATTGCTTTTTGGGCCAACATTAGCACAGGGAAATCTCATTTTAATTTGAGCTTATGCGCACACATGTAATAACCTAAAATATCTCTTATTTTGTGCTATCAGAGTAATTTTTTTTACACATTTTTGGGGTGCACAGAAATTGATTGCACTAGACATAAGGGTGTTTAATTAAAACTAAAATGGCTTTGCATCAAAATCATCCACCAAGTCCAACTTTGCATAAACCCTAAAGAGTCTGTTAGTAATTCTAGCGCAGAATGAAATTATGTATAAACATTACAAATGTACAGTACAGTATTTGACGCTGCAGTGTTTCTTTATACAGTATATGTGTCGCACACTTTCCCCCACCCCCTGAGAGATGTGTAGCTACGGTGTGTGTGGTGCGGTACAATACCTGTGGCTCACAGGAGGCCTGAGCCTCTGCTGCTTGAACCTGGGGTGTATCCTGGAACGATACTCGTTAGCGCCTCCACCTGTACAAGATTCTATGGTGTAGAATGACCCCGTTACAGGACACATACAATAAACAATTCATATTTGGTAAAGCAGAATAGTTTTACTATAAGCAACTAATACAGCCTACCCACCAGGCCGTACCTCCCAATACTTCACTCTCTCTCAATGGAGTCACCATTACCTCCAACGTACCTTGGGGCCCTTGGGCACCCAACCAACCTGGTGTCCACAAGGTCAAACTCTCACCCAATGTGAGGTACAGCGCTGCCCACTAATGTGTGAAGGTGAGTTGGTGCACTTTGTTGGGTACCTGCCGGGTGTGTCCACACCTGGGCACGCAGATGCTGTATCTGATGATGGGATCCACTGATTTGTTGCCATAACCTGCAAAGCCTCCGCCTCTATGTTAGGTGGTGTCCTGCCTGGATGGCGTCACCATGAAGAGTGTCCTTTGCTGGAGGTGGTGATCTGGTCCCCGATCACTGGATGCCATTACTCAGCGTGTCCTGGCTGTGTCCCTCACTATTATGCTACAGGGGCAGTGTCCTTGTCTATGGGCCTGTCCCTGCAGCAACCACAAGTTGAGGGTAGTCGGGGCCTAGCTGGGGCCTAATAGGGGGTATCTGCCCTAGTGCAGGTGCCACAGACACCTGCACACATAACCTACCCCTTCCTTGTCCCTGCTCTGACTGGCGTGGTCAGACTCTCCAAATTTATCTATATTCCCCTTACAGTGGAAGCAGCAGCCTTATTGGCTGTTGTGTATCACTTGATTCTGCAGCCCTGTGCTTGCTGGGAGCTGTAGTCCCGTAGAGCCCTCTCTGGCTAGTGGCCGTCTTGCAGCCCTTCCTGCGCATGAGTGACTCACTGCGCATGCGCGAACATATTCAAAATGGCGGCACCCTGTGAAGGGAGCGCAACCCACGGAGGTAAGGGGGGCAACTGGGAGCCCAAGGGGAATCGAGGCTACACATGTTACCTAAATGTATTCTTTTCACAGTAAATTATTAGTGTGTCATTATAAAATGACACTAATAATTCCTATTAATTAATGCTTCTTAGAAATACAAAATACACATAATTCTGTTTTCATTAAAATTGACTTCATACACGTGACACATGTGATGAAGGTGTGTAAAAATTTTTTACCACTGTAACGTTGACAATTTCTCAAACACCCTCTGTGACAGTATTAACGTGACACAAGGCCACGTGATAAAGCTCACAATTGTGCACCATCACTGTTGTTTTAACCGTAGATAACAGGGGCAATAACATCTGTGCGAAGCCCATATGAGTGAAACGCGTAGGGTTAACAGTGTCAGTGCCCAACAGAGTGCAGTGAAGTCAGTTCCCACGGCGGACGCCGAATGTGGAAGTGTGCTACAAACAGGACCGTGCGTAGCACACGTGTGGAAGCACTGAAGTTGGATGAGGCTTGCGAGACTACCCTGACTGTGCGACTGAGTACAAGGCCCTAACATTGGGAGTTCATGCTCCACAAACAGCTAACGACTCTTCCTACTGATGTCCTTGCACCGGCGCCCTGCAGTGTTCATTTCTATTATCTCACATATAACTGAGCTTTATTTGCTTTTAATCTGTTATTATTTTGATACTGATACAGGTTGTGCTTGTCTGTTTTTTTCTCCAACAGTTTTTTAAAGGATTATTAACAAAGTTGCCAGACATCAGTTCATACAGCGAAGAAATCAGTGCTTTAGGGCTACTTTCCAAAATGTCCTAGGATCAAAGATCAAGTAGTAAGACATGAGTGGTAGGGGAAGTTTAAAACGACATAATACACTCCCAGAATATAACTCACCCCGAGTATCATTCACCAAAGCAAAATAAGGTAAGTCAATATATCGCAACAGACATCATCATCATCATCATCATCATCATCATCATCATCATAAACTACCTGTGCAGAACTCGGGATCCAAATGTCATTATTCTTCTCTCCCCGGCGTTGTCGTCTGTTTGTATTCCCCACTCAGTGTGCCAGTAAGTGCTGTAAATAAACAATGTTATCCACTCAACTGAAATGATGCACTGCACAGCGTCACCCGACTCTTCTGGAGGCCAGAATCGATATAAAAATCCCAATCTTTATTTAGCAACTCATTAAATGAATCCTCCTACACGTTTCACGCTCGCATGGTGCTTTCTCAAAGAGTCATATCCACATCAAAAAGGAGAATGCTATAGTGTCATTAACTGAGTGCCCCAATATTCTGTGGAATATAATAGCCAAGATGAATATCATTGAATGAAAGAAAATAAAAGACAGCTCAGCGGTCTGTGCCAGCTTTAAGTGGATCGAGATTTCAAGTATGAAAAGATGAAATATGAAAGGTAAATTATGAGTCAAAAGTGATGAAGGTTTCAGAGCTATTTTTACTACTCCTTCAGATCATGTTTGATTCCCCTAAAAAGTCTGAGGCTTATTAAATGCGTCTCTGGAGTTCTGGAGAAATGAAATACCTGGTTTAGAAAAGGCCATTAATGACAATGGACCATACGCAACTTTTGTCAAGTTAGACTTATTTTGCAACCAAGAGTTGCGTTGTATTACAACTATGCGGGAATCATTAAATTAACCTTCTGAGGCAATTCAGGTATTTATATTGGGACAGTCCCTCAGAACAGGGGTGCTTAACTCCAATCCTCAAGACCCCCCTTTAAAGGATGTCTCAGCTTCAGCACAGGTGACTCATCCAGTCTTTGATTGAGCCACTGATTGAGCCATCTGTGCTGGAGCTGGGATATTCACTCTGTTAAGTGAACTGTTAAGTTAAACTAACAACAGTGGCACGTTGAAAAGGTTAAATGTAGGTGATTTAAACAAATCAGACAAGTACTGTAAAGGTTTTATTTTTGGGGGCAGATTTAAACTCTTTCCTTCAAAATGTTAAAAACAAAATAATACTTTTTTCTTATTTTTAGCTTTACTATGTAATTATTATTGAGTATTGAAAACATATGCAACGTCTTGACCTAATAGGTTATGTCAGACTGCAGTCAAAATTGAAATGAAAGCATGGTTTGGTAAAGCAGTAAGCATTAACTGCATGGTTAAAGTGTAGCTATTTCAATTAAAATACCTCAATCTGTAATCGGCAGAAAAAGGGAAAAGGAGGTCAGATTTCTAAGCTCCAGCTGTTTTATTGCATTCTGCAAGGATGTACCTTGAACATGACCAATTATTATGAAGGCAGCTTAGCAGAAGTATATACGTTTTTATTGGCCTCTATAAAGGACTTATTCCAGTTTATTTGGTTGAAATTGACAGGGACATCAATTTCATGCCTGTCTCTTTTCTCAATGCCCAGAATTCCTTGAGATACTGCCATCACTTATAACAGTTCCACTTGAAGTGAATGTGACTTAAGACATAGAAAGCACATTTTAGGATACAGACTGATATAAGGAGAAAGATGACAGGCACTTCCCATATGCAAAACGTGTAGTTATTAATATAATGACACTATTTTGCAAATGGGCTGTGTGCCTCCCTTACACATTCATAGTTGTAGTTGTGGTTGGCAGCAGCATACTGATATTGCAACATCACTTGGGAATTCATTTGAAAAGTGGACCAGAAGCTAAAAGTGACACGCGCACACACAGTGCTCATTGCATGTCACTACTCAGAATCCTTGTTTTCAGCGTAACCACCATGATGTGATAATGGAGGGAATAAAGCTATTCTGACGACATTGCAGGTACACTCTACGGTTCTTTTTCTATCTTTGCTACTCATCAGTTTCAACATGGTTGTCGGCTCGAAATCAGTAGGCAATTAATGGACAATAAAAGGTTATGGTAAATTAAAAGCAACATACAGTACGTATTCAGATTATGATGAGAAGTATCGGCACTCTGAAGAGAGAATCTTGCATGTGCTGAGGTCTTACGGAACCACTATCAGTACATAATGTACTGTAAGGGGGAAAAAAGAAGGAAGAGTATTCACCAATGTTTCGGTACTGTACAGAGGACCTTTTTCAAGGCTGTGGCAGTGACTTGAGGGAGGTCCTCTGAGCAGGACCGGAACATACTGTACATGTCATTCTGTATTTTCAAGTTAAAAGAAACACTTTAATTCCTCATTAAACACATTCACGGATGTATTTATTATAACTCATTATTTAGGTTTCCCAAGGTTTTCCAGTCTCTCAAACATGAAATGTTGAAAACGCATGTACAGTATATCAAGAAAATGTGCATGGAAATGCTAAACTAGCTTATTAAATAATAATAATAAAAATAATAATAATATTAAAGCTTAAGCCAGCTGCTTTAAACAGCTTCTCTAGCCAAATCTGAATGAAAAGATAGATACTGCGAGACTCTCAGAGTATCGGCTAAATGTGGCAGTGGTCTCGTAGTCGACTGCATATGCTAGTCCTTTAAGAAGGAAAGTACCACAAGCGGAGATGTCTCTGCCACAGCTAAATGCATTTTGTGTACAGCACCAACTCATACTCCATTTGTAGAAAAAAAAACATGTTCCATTTAGAGTCATCCACTGGGGCTATTCAAAAAGTTGTAAAAAAGATGATCTTCAAATGAACCTACATGCTAAAATGTTTTTTTTTCAGGGTGATAATTAGAAAGGTGCTTAAGCAAACACTCACCTATTTCAACTATGCTTCCATACAAAAGTGTTCAAAACAGTTTGATAAAAGTAAAGGGGCATTGCTTTCTCGGTTATTTACAATTAAGTATGCTTTTAAAATGTTAAACTCACTACATTTGCTTAAGGAAGAGACTATACGTAGGGCACTCCTACTATGTGCATTTGGGGAGGGAGTGTGACCACAGTACAGACATTTCAGTGCATTGGGAGTGTTACCAGTAATATTTATACTATACATGATAAAACACTCAATAACATATCTAGTTATTTTGGCAAAGGAGGGGGGTTGGGACGTTGGCATTGGGGGGTGGTGGGTGGTCATCTTTGTCATGGCTGTGGTGGTAACAGAAAAAAGACAAGCAATGGGTGGAAGTGGGATCCCAGAGAAAAAAAATAGTAACTGATACTTCAAAAACAGCAGCAGCTTTCTAGTATAAAAAGTAATATTGGAAGAAAAAGCATACAAAAAAAGCGCTAACACATTTGCCGGTAATTCTGGGATAGTGCAAAACTTTGAACAACAATGTGCAATAATATGTACAAATATAATTTGAGTAACCAAAAAAAATGTCTCTAGGTAGAAACAATGTCTAAAACATGGGTTTTCTCTGAACCCAAAAATGTCAATGCTTCGCGTTGGTTCTCTTAATCCAGGAAATATGTACAAATGAAAAAAAAAAAAATAACCAGTGGTATATGATGGGGGAACTGTATGAGTTACTGAGACCATGATTTGAGGATGCTACTGATCTAGTCACCAGTGGTCATTTTGGCATTAGCCAAGTTATCCCACGTACAGTATATTCTTACTAGATAGGAATCTTGATGGCGTGCAGCATGCGTGGGAGAATAGTGATACTGTAATGCTGAATTGTTGACGCTGGTGGATGCCATGTTCGACGGCCTGAGAAATTATCCCTGTGTAGTATCTATCAAAACTATCGAGGAATACTGTATCTACTGCCCACATTTGTAAATGACATATATTGAAACTAAGGGGAAGTAGACAGTAGCATTGTTCAGGGAGAAATATTTTATTGATAGAGGAGAAAAAACAGAGGACAGATGAGGAACATGAAGGAATATAGTCATGATTCATCCCAGGCAGGGGGTGACTGCTCCAAAACACCAGTAACCTCTAAAAGTGCAAAACAACAAATGGGCCGGAGTAGAGATACTGTTCTTCTGATACTATTTGTCATGGAGACTGCCTGCACAGCTGGGTTCAAGTAGTTGGGACAGGCTAGTAGGCTGGTAGGGATGGCCAGTGGACAGGCAGAGGTTAGAGGCAGGGAGTAGGCCAGTAACAAAGGTCAAGAAACAGGCAGTGGTCAGAAGCAGACAGTAGACAGGTAGCAATCTATTGCATAGGAATGGTTCGTGGGAATAGGTTCACTTAATACGGGAGAGAAGGTGGGAAGAAAAGGTGACACTAAGGAAATGTTTGTTGATTCGAATGTTTTTTTCTGCTCAAAATTTGAGGAGTAGTTAGGTGATACCTGGGTAGCATCTGCGTTCCCATTCTTAGAAATGTACAGTATATGGCAGAAGATATTGGGTGTTTTAATAAATCTGGCACACAAGGGGTCAGCGTTGGTTATAAATTGTCTACAAAATTCAAGAATTATTGCATGAAAGGCCCTTCCTGTTTCTGTATTTCTCTGAAACCAAAAATGGCAATGCTTGGCGTTGGTTCTCTTGATCCAGGAAATATGTGGAAATTAAAAGAAAAAATAACCAGTGGCATATGATGGGGGAGCTGTATGAGTTACTGAGACAATGATTTGAGGATGCTACTGTTCTGGTCACCAGTGATCATTTTGGCATTAGCCAAGTTATCCCACGTATATTCTTACTAGATCGGAATCTTGATTGCGTGCAGCATGCGTGGGAGAATAATGATACTGTAATGCCGAATTGTTGAGGCTGGTGGATGCCATGTTATCCAGCTTGAGAAATGATCCCTGTATAGTATCTATCAAACCTATCAAGGAAAAATGTATCTACTGCTCACATTTGTAAATTACATATGTTGTAACTAAGGGGAAGTAGACAGTAGCTTTGTTCAGGGAGACATATTTTATTGATAGAGGAGAAAAAACAGAGGACAGATGAGGAACGTGAAGGAATATAGTCATGATTCATCACAGGCAGGGGGTGACTGCTCCAAAACACCCGTAACCTCTAAAAGTGCAAAACAACAAATGGGCCGGAGTAGAGATACAGTTCTTCTGATACTATTTGTCATGGAAACTGACTACACAGCTGGGTTCAAGTAGTTGGGACAGGCTAGTAGGCTGGTAGCGATGGCCAGTGGATAGGCAGAGGTCAGAGGAAGGGGGTAGGCCAGTAACAAAGGTCAAGAAACAGGCAGTGGTCAGAAGCAGACAGTAGACAGGTAGCAATCTATTGCATAGGAATGGTTTGTGGGAATAGGCTCACTTAATACGTGAGAGAAGGTGGGAAGAAAAGGTGACACTAAGGAAATGTTTGTTGATCAGAATGTTTTTTTATAGACAGAGAGTCAGACAGAAGACAGGTGCATAGAGGTTACTAAATAGAAACAAGAGGAAACAGCAGAGGGGGATCCCAGTCAGGGTAGCAGCTGCAGTATTCCCGGTGGCGGTGTAGGGGTACTGCAGACCAGGATGAACATGACAGGCTATCAAATGTTAGCTGCAGGTGTGTATTTTTAATACACAGACACATCAGTGAAGATGGTGTGTGTCTAAGTATTATGGCAACAAAGTTATGAAGCCTTTTATATATTGTCAAACTTAAAAGTCACCAGGAACATTTTTTTCTTGTAAGTTATAAAAATGTCAACCCAGTGTCTGATTGATGAAAAGGGCTGGGTTTATGTGTGTTTCAATGCCGAAGGTTTGGGCATTAAAGTTGGCATACGTGAATAGAAAATTAGATTTCAAATAAGGGAGTGTTCATGCAGGAACACATGAAATCTCAATTTCCACTCAAGACCCTTTGGGAAAAGATCTGATCAATGTTAGACGATAACATAAGTTAGATTCTATGTGTATCCTTTAATTTTAGTGAACTGTTCTGCATGTTATTGTTATAATATTTTTCTGTAATCTAAGCTCTGTCTTTTTATTTATTAAAGTCAACCTTTAATAAGTGATGCTTTGGGTTCTGATTGCACTGTGACATGTTTGTAGAGAGTAAAGTACATTTTCGGACACATTTTGCTATAACAGATTTGTGTGTGTTAAGTGTATAGTTTTTCTTTAATAGACAGGGACCATTCGACCCTGGCAGATACATATGTTATTTGCATGTATCTTTCGGTGGTGTCGGCGCTTAGATTGCAATCGAGTAAGGCTAAGGCCCCTCTCCCTCAGTCAGCGCGTCCGCACTGCAGACAGGCGGGGCGCTGACAGACACAGACCACGATATGTGGTCTGTAGGGAGCCGGGTGCCGGAGCGGGAGGGAGGGGGGCGGGCTCTGATCGTGGTGCCGTCCACCCCCCTACACACATACATATACACATACACACACACATACCTACACACATACCTACAAACATACCTACACACATACATACATACATACATACATACATACACACATAAATACACACATACTTTAATAACCCGCAGCTCCTTCCCTGCTCCCCGCCCAAGGCGCCTCCCATCTAGCTCCTTCCCTCCCCTCCTCCCCATTGGCTGACTCGCGTACCACGTGACGCGTCAACGCCGAAAATCACTAGATTCTTGCAGCATCGGCCGACTGACGCGTCACAGTACGTAGTCAGCCCTGCCGGAAGGAGGCAGCGGGGGCAGGGACCATTCGGGCAAGGGTCTGGTGGTTCGCGGCCACGCGGCCGCACGCCCCGCCGGCTGCAGCGGGTTCGCAGCCTTAGTTTAAATATAAACTAATTTGAAGTATCTTGCGGAGGTGAAATTTAAGTTGGCTACTTTTGCCGTGTGTTTTAACTCTGGTTACATATATGCCACATGCTCACAAGTGTGCTGGTCATGACAGATGGTATATTGGGACTGATTGAGGGGAGATATTATTCATTTGAGGGACCCTTGCGGAAGGTGAAAAGTGGAACAGCTAGATAGCAGTGTGTTAACCCTTGTCCCATTTACAGGTCACGTGCTCACAGGTGTGCTGTACATGACCAAGGACGGTAGGAAATCAGGAAATTAAATTGTGAAAAGAACAGAGCTCACCGAGCTTGTCGGCAGACATTCTTTTAGCTGATTGAATGAACTACAAGTGCCAATGATCAGTAACGATAGTTACCGGGTGAGTGGCTTCTTCTAAGAGCTGCCTCCATTCACAAAAGGTAGACTTAACTGCCAATAGATCTTTGGTCCCAATGTCATAATTCTTCTCAGCATATGATATTTGATAAGAATAAAATGCCTAGGGGTGAAAGAGTATTTTTGGTCCAACCCTTTGGAAAAGTATACGTAGCTCCAATGGTGGAGTTGGAAGCATCAAATCTCCACTATGAATGGAAGTTCAGGGTTCGGATGAATAAGAACAGGAGCAGAAGAGACGTCAGGCTAAATTAGCTTCTGGTGACAGCTCAAAAGGAATATCTTTTTGAGTGATTTGGGTAACGTGACAATTAGTCCAGAGACATTTCACATAAAGCGTTTATAGAAAGGCATGACCAGGTATTCAGAGCATGCATAGTGGGTTCGAAAGTTTATTCATCCTCCGGTCGGATATGAATTAGAAATTGTAAACTCCTCGGAGTTAACATTTTGTAAAGATCATGGCAGATCTTAACCTTTGCAGAAGTTCCCCAGCAGGGTATAATGATCTTCGTCTCCAATAGGAAGCAGACCCGCAGAGCTAAGGTAGGGGTATATGATAATATAATAATAATTGTTTGTTCTTGTATAGCGCTGCTAGTTTTACGAAGTGCTTTACAGAGACATTTTGCAGACACATT
Organism: Ascaphus truei; assembly: GCF_040206685.1. NCBI lineage: Eukaryota > Metazoa > Chordata > Amphibia > Anura > Ascaphidae > Ascaphus > Ascaphus truei. The sequence continues at coordinate 535,489,939 of NC_134483.1, forward strand.
CCCTGCCCCATGGAGCCTACAATCTATTTTTGGTGCATGAAGCCAGAACCCTTACAGTATCCCCCCCCCCCCCCTTTCAGGAGAGACCTCCGGGTGATGGTGTCCAGCTTCTGTCCCAGTGTACATAGGTGGTTGGAGTGAGTCTCCAGACGAATATGCCACAGAATCCGAAGATGGGTACTGTAGCTGACACAACTGGGAATGAATCCGTGGATCATGAAGGAGGCATACTTGAAAGATGCATGTTTTCTCTCTCCTAACTTTGACTCCCTAAAAGTATAGCAATGTGGCTTGATTTGTTATGGGTGTGTCACAGTAGACCAGAACTTTTAACACCAAAAAACCCGGATCCTTTGATTGAGCAAAGCAAGAGATAAAGAAAATTGTGATTTATTTACAGAAGGATCATGTTTTTTTTACAAAAAAAACTTTTGAAATACACTTACTGGGACAGGGAAAAATGAAATCTTCTATTTCCGGAACAAAATCTTTAGAAATAGAGTCTCTAGGCACAATTTCCCAGGAGCAGGAGTTGTGCCCAAACAGAGCCGAAAACAGTCTGTGGATAATGGCGCCTCTCGCAACCACTGTTTCTCCTCCGCAGCTGCTTACTTCGTTCTACCTCCGTAGAATTGGTTCTGGATTCCTTAGTTCTTAACGAACTCTTGACGTGGGTTACAATGTTGCAAAGTTTAAAATCCAGGTTAGATGAATCTGACTCCCGATCGGCTGCAGGGATTCTTATGCAGTAAAAATCCCTATCTGTAACCTTTGCAGCCAATCTTGTTCATGGGAACACATGTTCCCACCTATCCCAGAGTTGACCATACTTGGCAAACCTGGCAGAGGGGCTTCTTAGTTTGCAAAGTGCATGCACGAACCTCGCACCTTTGCCGCTTAGCGCATACCAGACTAAGCCCCCTTGCCTGGCGACATTTTGTCTGAGCTGGCCGGACATCTGGGCCATTTGCCCAGACATTTACAAAGATGGGGATACTTGCATTTACCCTCCCTACTTCACACTTTAGTTGGCTAAATCTTTGTAAAACTACGGACTTTTTCAGACACGGTGGAACCAAGCCAAGGGGGGTCTTAGGAGTCCAAGTTACATATGCATTGCTTCCCTCACAGGAGTTTCCTGCTATATACTCCTGAAGTACAGTAATTCCTATATTCATATGGAGTAATTCCAACTTACAGTAAGTGTTTCCCTCTGTTCCGGCCGTCTGAATGAAAATCCCTTTATGCCTATAATGTTGGAACAGTTAAAATAGGGGAACTTTCGTTCATCAATTTTTATATAACTTTATAAAAATTGCGTTATAAACTTTTTCATGATTTTACCCAACAAGCGCTCACAGCAATTCTCAGCGCGCTAGGACCTTCTAAGCAGAAGTTAACTAACAGCCTTGCACTGTGCTGTGGGCTGCTGGGTTTTAAAGCCAATTTTTCTTTGCGCGGGCACAGGAAAACATTGCTATAGCAATACATTTCATAGTTGGAAATAACCTTATTCTCGCCACCTCATACTTGGTGGGAGACACACAGACATTTGTATTAAAGTTACAGTGTTACTGCCATTACTGGGTTGCAGAGCTGACAATCTACATTTCTCCAATAAGGCTAAGGGGCACCCAGCCGGGCATAATACCTTTATTGACTGGCCTGGGTACCCCTTCACTGTCACAGGGTGTCATCAGAATACTTAAGCTGTTTTCCAGTATAGCTGGGTCCAGCACCCCCTATGAAGACCGATACCTCGGAGGGCAGGGGGTCCCCTGACCTGAAATTAATGGGGTTAAGTTCTGGACACTCCCTGCTTCAATCCTACAGTATGTTCTAAAAATAAACATAAAATAAAAGGAAAGCTGCATTATTTTACTTGCTACATGCTCTTTTAACACAACATCTCAGGCCTATCCTACTTCTTCTTCTAACACAATTTGAACTTAGTCTGTAACTGTTATATACGCCCATAATCATATATTATATCTCATATCCATCATCATTCATGTCCTCGAAATGTATGTGTAGCCCTCTTTCCTCCACCCTAAGTGAGATTGAGGTGGGTAGGTGTATCTGACAACTTATCAGTGTGTTGCTGTACCTGTTTGGCAACCAGGAGGGCTGAGCTTCTGCCACATGGAGCCTAGGGTATATACTTACACTCGGTGCAGCGCCTCCACTGAGGAGGGATCCCAACGTGGTGGGAATGTGCCCTCACCAGAACAACCATACAGTAAATACACACAATGTGAATAAACAGTATTTACTGAACATGAACAATAACTTCAGTGAAACTCTCTTTGCATAACATCAATACCTCATATGAATAACATTGCATCAACCTGAATGCATACCATCCCCTCACCCACATGTCCATCATCACGTCACCCTCAGTCCCTTTGATAATTCTGTGCTTGGACACTTGTCCCTTGAGTGTCCACAACAATAAAGAGAGTGTGAGTGTGAGGTATAGCGCTTCCCTGTGTTGGGGCCCGGTGGTGCACTTAATATATACTACCTCCCTGATCAGTCCTGATCAGGAAAATCCTTGGAACTCAGCAACACCGCACAGTGATCCCACGACGTGCTGCTCTGCTCTCTGCAGGAATGGATACACACGCTGACTCCACAGGGGAGGGATCCTCCAGCCGGAATGATCCTTTACCAAAGTCTCTGCTACGGAGTCAGGAACTCCTCCTGCTACACGCTGTACTGACAGTCAGGCACTGTCATGCAGCATTCCTCTCTCTCTCTGAGTATGGTGACGGAGTCCCTGTCTTAAGGCAGTCCCTATAACATACAGTATCCTCTAGTGTCTCAGGGGACTAACTGGGCCCTGGGGATATACCTCTACCCTAGTCCCTGCATGCAGAAGATCTCTTACTGTAGATTCTGTCTGATCCCAGACTCTGGCAGCTCACCACGTGCAACTGGCACTGGTGATATTATACACACTGTATAACTTAGAAAGCAACCCCCCCCTTCTTCCTATGAGGGGCCTTTCCCTGACACAGCCAAAGCAACTACTCTAGCTGCACTACACACAACACTGTCTCTTCTTCTCAGAGCACACAGCACTGCAGCTGTGTCACTGACTAGACTTACACTCACCTAAGGGCAGAGTCCCTACCTAAGGGGCCTTTCCTATGAACTTACCCACTAACCTAGTGGGGAGTGCGGTCTACCTGGGGTGTGGGGGTAACCTGGCCTAGTGTAAGAAGCCACTTGCTCCTTACACACTTCCTCCCCCTTCCTTCTCCCATCTCCAACTGACTAGCGTGGTCTCTACAACATTGTATCCTTCTCCAATAGGAGAAACTGCAAACCCTATTTGCTGGCTTGCTGCACGTGATGTGGGTGAAAGGGCAGTCCCCAGAGGCTGCTGGGAATTGTAGTCCACTCAGGACCTCTTTAGCATTGGGACCGCATGCGCTATGTCTGCCGCGCAGGTGCAACCCTGTAATGGCCGCCACTGCTCGCTTCTGCGCCTACGCGACCTTGGGGAGTCCCTGCACCATGGAGCACCATCTCTGCCCCTTCGCGCTCACTATATTGGCCGCCGCGTCGCGTCTGCGCATGCGCGAGCCTCCACGCCCGTGCGGACATAATAAAGATGGCGGCGCCGTGCCTCTGACGCCACCGAGAGACGCGCTCGCCCCTGCAACTGCCTTCTCACTGGGGACGGTAAGGAGAAGAGGAACGGGGAACCGGGGAGCCAAAGGGGACCTGACTACATATGTAAATTTAATGTATTACCACTGTTGATTTAATGCAGCCATGTATTATCTTAAATCTGTGCCCAGGACATACTTGAAAACAAGAGGTAACTCTCAATGCATTACTACTTCCTGGTAAAACATTTCAAATTTCAATAAATGAACTTTCCAGTGGCATCATTTAATTGTTATTGTGTTTGTATCATTTTGTGAGGGTCCAAACAAGCCATCACTCATGCTAGCCAAGCCAACTCACTGCTAGCCAGGCAGACACAGGTGCAACATGAATGTTGGTTTAGTGCTTGTCTGTTCTATGTACTTTCTATCCTAACTGTTTCATCTCTGACACAAGAGTGGGAGGGATGTCCAAACAACATACAGTGCTCCTTTGATTAAAATTTTCCCCTGTGAAAAATGTGTACGTATACAGATTACAGAACAGTGTTTTGGGTGACTGTTGCCACAGCATACTATTGATAAGTAAAAATTAGATGCGAGAAGAGTAGAGCACCGTCAGAAACTGGAGTCAGGAGGGGATCCAAATAATCAAAAAATCTTTATTAGAGTAAAATTTTCACAGGAAAAACACCTCCTACACGTTTCGAACGGCAGTTCTTTATCAAGGAGTGAATAACTACTGCGGATACACTCCTTTAAATACCCAGCTTATCCGCCTCGGCTTTGCGCCAGATCGCATCATGACATCATCACGTAACCTCCCGGCGCATGCGCATCAGGAAGAGGTATACTGCACCGACACACTTTATTCGAGCAAATACCCAGTATGTACCTGGCAGATACCTGGAATGCGCCGCTCCTCACCTCTGACAAGCCCCGTTGCGTTTGCCTTCCCAGCCTGGGTTCATGCCTGGCTGACGGGCGGCTGATCTGTTAAATGATAATGATTAGGATTTAATAGGCTGCAATGCTTCGCGTGTCTACCAGATGGCATAAATTCATGAATTGTAATGCAGTATATATATATATACTGTGCAGTATTGCAGCCAGCGGGAATAAAATGCTTCAATCCCTGCCTGGAAAATAACCCAATGCACTCGGGCAGAAAACAGTCACAAACCTCAATACACCCGGGTATACCCGAATTCGTGGGACTAGCCGAGCTCGAATAAAGTGTGTCGCCAGTGTACTGAGAGTCTCTTAGAATCCCTGGGTGAAGCAGCTATGGATTTTTGCTCATGCCTATTGATAAGTAAAAGCAAGGTAGAGAGACTTAAGAATTAAGAATAGAGGTATTGCTGCTGCTGCTGACTGAGAGGAGAATGTTACTGACTACGGACAGACCTTAACTTCTGGGTGTGCAAGGGTAATAGGGCACCTGCAGAACTACATAAGATGTGAGGGACAGGTCAAGGTCAGAGTGAGACATTCATCAGAGAAACATGCAGAGGTGGATGCTGAACTAGCTCTGGGGCTTATTCTAGTAGCTTCGATGTTTCCAATGCCAAGTCGAACGGTTTGGCATGACCCTACCTCACGGTCTCAAATTTGTGTTATCACGGTATTCAGAAAAAGTCATCTCAAGTCAGAAACTGTGAGGTAGGACAACGCAAAACCGCTTGGGATAGCAGTGTCCTTGTCTCTGTCTTTTTCTTGTTCTGCCCTTAAGATCTGCATCTCCCTGCACTGCTGTTTCTAGACCCAGAAAGGGGCATTGATAAGCAGATTGGAAGTCAATGGGCATCCTAAAAAATAAAACACAATTAAATGAAATACAATCAATGTGTTTCTTACATTTGCCGGATCCAACCTACTGCGGCAGCAACTCGACCCATGACGCAATTGTCCTCATCAGCCAGATACACAGAAGGCCATGATCCTCTGTTGATTGAAGAGACATCTCCGGTAAATTGTCCCTTACTTTTCTTTCTTCTCTTCTTTGTAATCCAATGGGGCCCAGAGATGTTGATCTGATGGCTTCCTGGGCTTAAATGAGACAGGACTGGCCTTATATAAGGCCTATGATGTCCTATTTGACTGTCAAAGGTACACCCCCAATCCGATTGGTTGGTGTACCATATGACAGCTTCCATTTTTTTAAGGATGTAATGTCATCTTAAAGTGAGGGAAGCCAGCCAATCAGGTTGCATATGCATCCCTCCTTTTTAAGTTGACGTCACTTATGCAAAAAAAATAAAAAATGGAAGCCATCACATGGTACACCAACCATTCAGATTGGTAGATATACTGTACCATGTGAAGCCTTGTCTTTTTGGAGTGCTGTGACGTCATCAAAAAGGAGTAAGGCATGCAACCTGATTGGATATCTTCCCTCCTTTTTTGATGACGTCACAGCACTCCACAGCCAGTAGTAAGTTTTTTTTTTATTTTAATGTTACTGCCCACGAAAGACAAGGAGGACAGTGATGAGGATGAGGGCAGCCTTCACCCTGGCAGGGGCAAGTACAATTTTTATTTACTACAGTATATGCTGGCTGGATAATGTTTAATTTTTAATTGGAAAATTAGCTATTATCCAGATCTGTAAAAGGGAGGGGTTAACCCTTTCATTACCGTAGTGTTTTTTACCGCTACGGTAATGAAGTGGTTAACTCCTTCCACAACCCTCCCGGTGGGCCTAAACACCCACCGTGGTCCAAATACCACCTTCACCCACCCCCTCTACCCCCAATAAACCGGGCTCTGATATTTAACACCTTCATTACCTTAGCAGTTAGCCGCTAAGGTAACAAAGCTGCGTGTAAATGTATATTTATTACATAGGATTGAAGCAGGGGGGCGCCGGAGCTGACATTAATGCGGGTCAGCTCCGGAGACTCCTGGCTTCAATCCGATTCAGTAAACATAAAAAATAAATCTTCAGAGTCACATCGCGGATCCCATCTCGCCACCTCGCAGGTGGTGAGATCAGAACCTGGGTGTTGCAGCCGCTATGTGAATCTCAGAGCTACTAAAATTGCTCGATATTTCAAGAAATGCGAGTCTGAGAATTGTTTGAGCTCCCACACAGTTTATCTGTGCGGGTGCGCTACCGATCGGGGAGAAGCGCTTCTCGAGCTAGTTTGCCATGTTATCAAAGCTTTCAGAATAGCTACACTTGCAAACTCATTCGAGAACTGCTCGAAAAGTTACTTATCGAAGCTACTAGAATAGGCCCCCTAGTTCTGTTTGTGTCATGTACAGTAATACTGCTGTAAAGCTCTATGTACATGCAAGGCGCTAAACAAATAAAGATATATATTCATACATTATTATACAGAGGCGACGCATTTTATTCGAATTCGGCTAGTTCCGCAAGCCGGGAGATTTCCCGGCTTGCTAGCCGAATCCCCTCGGCGTGCCGCGCGTCACCGATGCACGGTCACGCTTCATCGGGTGCCTGCGCCCCCCCTGCGCAGCGCGCGTGGTGTCCCGCGATGTTGGGGACGGTGGTGGTGGGTTCCGGGGGACCCAGCGGACCCGGGGAGGGGAGGGGGAAGCCCCGATCTGAGGGCCGCTCCTCCGAGGCTTCGGCGCGCGCACGGGACACCCCGGCGCGCGCCCGGTTACTGTCGCGGCCGAGACCAGGTAAATGTTACAATAAACTCGGCCGCGACAGTAGTATTACAGAAGGACTTTCAGACGAGGTTCTAGGTAGTTGCTTTAAGTTGTAGATATGGGAGTGATTGCTTGGTGCAATATTATAACGTATCTGAGTTTGCATCTGTAGGTGTTGTTATTTTCCATTGTCATTGTGTGATTTGTGGAGCATTGAAGAGAAATGTCAGGACTCCAGCCATGGACTGGGCCCTGGGAATTATGGAGTGGAGAAGGATAGATTACTGGGCCCAGGACTCAGTCATGACCGGCTATATCAAGCTTTAGGGCTGAATTTAGATTGACATAATTGAC